>NW_027258639.1:12500-62100 GCF_045791955.1 Oncorhynchus clarkii lewisi | reverse complement strand
GAGAGAGATGGAGAGAGAGAGACTGATGGAGAATGCGAGAGAGAGATGAAGAGCTAGAGATAGAGAGATGGAGAGCTAGAGAGAGAGAGATGGAGAGCTAGAGAGAGCGAGATGGAGAGAGAGAGATGGATAGCTAGAGAGAGGGAGATGGAGAGCTAGAGCGAGAGCGGGAGATAGAGAGCTAGAGAGAGAGAAATGGAGAGCTAAAGAGAGAGAGATTGAGAGCTAGAGAGAGAGCGATATAGAGCTAGAGAGAGAGATGGAGAGCTAGAGAGAGCGAGATGGAGAGATAGAGAGAGAGAGAGAGAGATGGAGAGCTAGAGAGAGAGAGATAGAGAGCTAGAGAGAGAGAGAGATGGAGAGCTAGAGAGAGAGAGGGAGAGAGAGCTAGAGAGAGAGAAATGGAGAGCTAGAGAGAGAGAGAGATGGAGAGCTAGATAGAGAGAGATAGAGAGCTAGAGAGAGAGATGGAGAGCTAGAGAGAGAGAGATGGAGAGCTAGAGAGAGAGATGGAGAGCTAGAGAGAGCGAGATGGAGAGCTAGAGAGAGAGAGATGGAGAGCCGGAGAGAGAGACCTGGAGAGAGAGAGATGGAGAGCTAGAGCGAGTGAGGGAGATAGAGAGCTAGAGAGAGAGAAATGGAGAGCTAGAGAGAGAGATAGATGGAGAGCTAGAGAGAGAGAGAGATGGAGAGCTAGAGAGAGAGATGAGGGGCTGGAGAAAGAGATGGAAAGCTAGAGAGAGAGAGATGGAGAGCTAGAGAGAGAGAGATGGAGAGCGCGAGAGAGAGAGATGTGGCGCCAACCAAGACTTCACAAAATGGGACAAACACCAAATTGAGACTCTGCACGCAGAATTCTGCAAAAATATCCTCCGTGTACAACGTAGAACACCAAATAATGCATGCAGAGCAGAATTAGGCCGATACCCACTAATTATCAAAATCCAGAAAAGAGCCGTTAAATTCTACAACCACCTAAAAGGAAGTGATTCACAAACCTTCCATAACAAAGCCATCACCTACAGAGAGATGAACCTGGAGAAGAGTCCCCTAAGCAAGCTGGTCCTGGGGCCCTGTTTACAAACACAAACACACCCTACAGAGCCCCAGGACAACAGCACAATTAGACCCAACCAAATCATGAGAAAACAAAAATATAATTACTTGACACATTGGAAAGAATTAACAAAAAAACAGAGCAAACTAGAATGCTATTTGGCCCTAAACAGAGAGTACACAGCGGCAGAATACCTGACCACTGTGACTGACCCGAAATTAAGGAAAGCTTTGACTATGTACAGACTCAGTGAGCATAGCCTTGCTATTGAGAAAGGCCGCCGTAGGCAGACATGGCTCTCAAGAGAAGACAGGCTATGTGCTCACTGCCCACAAAATGAGGTGGAAACTGAGCTGCACTTCCTAACCTCCTGCCCAATGTATGACCATATTAGAGAGACATATTTCCCTCAGATTACACAGATCCACAAAGAATTCGAAAACAAATCCAAATTTGAAAAACTCCCATATCTACTGGGTGAAATTCCTGTGCTTATTTATTTTATCTTGTGTCCTTTAACCATTTGTACATTGTTAAAACACTGTATATATATACATAATATGACATTTGTAATGTCTTTACTGTTTTGAAACCTCTGTATGTGTAATGTTTACTGTTAATTTTTGTTGTTTTTCACTTTATATTTTCACTTTGTATGTTGTCTACCTCACTTGCTTTGGCAATGTTAACACATGTTTCCCATGCCAATAAAGCCCTTGAATTGAATTGAATTGAATTGAGAGAGAGAGATGGAGAGAGAGAGACTGATGGAGAGCGCGAGAGAGAGAGATGAAGAGCTAGAGAGAGAGAGATGGAGAGCTAGAGAGAGAGAGATGGAGAGCGCGAGAGAGAGATGAAGAGCTAGAGATAGAGAGATGGAGAGCTAGAGAGAGAGAGATAGAGAGCTAGAGAGAGCGAGATGGAGAGAGAGAGATGGATAGCTAGAATGAGGGAGATGGAGAGCTAGAGCGAGAGCGGGAGATAGAGAGCTAGAGAGAGAGAAATGGAGAGCTAAAGAGAGAGAGATGGAGAGCTAGAGAGAGAGAGATATAGAGCTAGAGAGAGAGATGGAGAGCTAGAGAGAGCGAGATGGAGAGATAGAGAGAGAGAGAGATGGAGAGCTAGAGAGAGAGAGATAGAGAGCTAGAGAGAGAGAGAGATGGAGAGCTAGAGAGAGAGAGAGAGAGAGCTAGAGAGAGAGAAATGGAGAGCTAGAGAGAGAGAGAGATGGAGAGCTAGAGAGAGAGAGATAGAGAGCTAGAGAGAGAGATGGAGAGCTACAGAGAGAGAGATGGAGAGCTAGAGAGAGAGATGGAGAGCTAGAGAGAGCGAGATGGAGAGCTAGAGAGAGAGAGATGGAGAGCCGGAGAGAGAGACATAGAGAGAGAGAGATGGAGAGCTAGAGCGAGAGAGGGAGATAGAGAGCTAGAGAGAGAGAAATGGAGAGCTAGAGAGAGAGATAGATGGAGAGCTAGAGAGAGAGAGATGGAGAGCTAGAGAGAGAGATGGAGAGCTGGAGAGAGAGATGGAGAGCTAGAGAGAGAGAGATGGAGAGCTAGAGAGAGAGATGGAGAGCTAGAGAGAGAGATGGAGAGCTAGAGAGAGAGAGATGGAGAGCTGGAGAGATGGAGTACACACATAACTTGTTACCATTCAATTTGAGTAGAAAAATCTCATCCCAATGTATGACCATATTAGAGAGACATATTTCCCTCAGATTACACAGATCCACAAAGAATTCGAAAACAAATCCAATTTTGATAACCTCCCATATCTACTGGGTGAAATTCCACAGTGTGCCATCACAGCAGCAAGATTTGTGACCTGTTGCCACAAGAAAAGGGCAACCAGTGAAGAACAAACACCATTGTAAATACAACCCATATTTATGCTTATTTATTTTATCTTGTGTCCTTTAACCATTTTTACATTGTTAAAACACTGTATATATATAATATGACATTTGTAATGTCTTTATTGTTTTGAAACTTCTGTATGAGTAATGTTTACTGTTAATTTTTATTGTTTATTTCACTTTATATATTCACTTTATATATTATCTATCTCACTTGCTTTGGCAAAGTTAACACATGTTTCCCATGCCAATAAAGCCCTTGAATTGAATTGAATTGGAGAGCTAGAGAGAGAGAGAGATGCAGAGCTAGAGAGAGAGAGAGAGAGAGAGCTAGAGAGAGAGAGATGGAGAGCTAGAGAGAGAGATGTATTTTCCCTTTGTACTTTAACAATTTGTACATCGTTACGACACTGTATATATACTGTACATAATATGACATTTGTAATGTCTTTATTCTTTTGAAACTTCAGTGAGTGTAATGTTCACTGTTAATTTTTATTGTTTATTCCACTTTTGTATATTATCTACCTCATTTGCTTTGGCAATTTTAACTTATGTTTACCATGCAAATAAAGCCCCTTGGATTGAATTTAATTGAATTGAGATGGAGAGCTAGAGAGAGAGAGAGAGAGAGAGAGAGAGAGAGAGATGGAGAGAGAGAGAGATTGAGAGCTAGAGAGAGAGAGATGGAGAGCTAGAGAGAGTTTGAGTTTTAAATCATCTTTATTGGGTCTGGGGGCCCACCACACAATACATACTCATACAAAACCACAGTTACACATCAATTAAAAACACAACTCCAATTCCTCCTCCACAGTAACTAAACACAACAGCCTCTGAATACCCCATATACTCAAAAACAGATCAATATTGATGACAAATTTATAATAGGCAAACTCAACCCTTAGTCTCGCTGCCAACATTCCCTCCAGCATTCCCACCACATCCACAGACCCCTGTCCCCGAATACTGTTCTTTCGGGTCTTCCATATCGCTAATTTTGCTGCCCCTAACACAAAATTAAGCAACACAACTACACCCTTTTGACTGAACCTGTACTTTGGCCCAAATATATACAGTTGGGAAGAGAAAACCTCTCCCAACATTGAGAACCAATCAGTGATCAGTTCAATCCTCCCGACCAACCTGGGACACAGTAGGCACCTGGACCAAGCACACCCGCCCACCTCGTCGATTTTACCCCTTCCAGGGAAGAGGCATGGGACACCTTTACACATATTCTGTACATGGCCTTCTTTCCCACCTCCTTGAACTCCCCCAGCTCCGGGGTATCGAAGGAAAGCAGCATCCCCACGTCCTACTCGAATGGCCCCATCGCAGCACTAACAATCAGTGCAGGGAACACATAATCCAGACCCTCCTTCCACCGATCAGAATTGGAAGTGTCAGTCACATACTGCAGATGAAGCACTGGCAAGGAGTCGCAGACCTCAGCGACGACCTTCCTCAGTAGGCGAGATGATCGGATCCCCGCTCTTTCTCGCAGCTCCTCCAACGATCTGCTCCTGCTCCGCATCAGATGACTGAGCTTGGTACACCCCACGCCTAACAGGCATGAATGTAGGCTAGCTGAACCCAAAACACGTGACTGGATGGCAGTGTTGTGAATAAGAGGCTCTTCAAAAAGCCTCATCCCTGGTGGCGTGCAGGCCTTACGGGACTTGACAAGGACTCTCCAAGCCTGCATAACAGACTCATAAAATGGAGTCAGGCCAGGCAAATCACCCCCTCCAGCTTTAAGAGGAAAATGTGCATGTCTAAGCCCAAACATCCCACTCTCCTCATCAAAATGTAGGCTGTTTCGACCCAGCTAGAACCGTCTCTGTACAACAATCTCTGGGCTGCTTGAAGCCGGAAAGCCATAATTCTAGAGGAAATGTCCACCAGGCTGCAGATTTAATCCAGTGTTGTCCAGATCAGAATAAATTGACAAGGGTCCTCTGAAGCTCTTGTATCAGACCCTTTGGTGGCTGCAAAATCATTAGGCTGTGCCACAGGGTAGAGGCAGCAAGATTGTTAGCTACCAGGACCCTTCCCCTATAAGACAGCTGGAGCAGCACCCATTTCCATCTTGACAGTCTGGCACACACTTTCTCCACTACACCCTCCCAGTTCTTTTTCTGAAAGACATCGGAGCCTAGAAAAACCCCCAAAGTCTTCATCCCATCTCTGCCCCACTGAAGCCCCCCTGGTAACCGTGGAGCGGACCCCGTTTTAAGCCCCCCTGGTAACAGTGGAGCAGACCCAGTTTGAAGCTGACCTGCCCACAGCGCTTCACTCTTTCCCCAATTGACTCTAGCTGAGGAGTCCCCCTCATACACCTTTAAAGCGTTTGAGAGAACCTTAACATCTTCACCCCCTGTAATAAAAACTATCACGTCATCTGCATACGCAGACTATCGTGGAACCCTTCATTACACCTGGCACAGAGAAACCAGTAAGCTTCGCTCTTAAAAAACAAAGCATTGGTTCAATCGCCAGACTATATAACTGTCCTGAAATTGGGCATCCCTGCCTGATACCCCTTTGGACAGGGATGTGGCAACTCAAACCACCCCCCACCTTCACCATACACGAGGCCCCAGCATACAGTAAATTAATCCAAGACAAAAAAACATCCCCAAACCCAAAGGCTTTCATTGTTTTAAACAAGTACTGGTGGTCCACACGATCAAAAGCCTTCTCCTGATCCAAAGAAAGTAAACCGACATTTACATAAGACAGTTTACAAATGTCTAAAACATCTCTTATCAGAAACAAGTTGTCAACAATAGAGCGATCAGGTACACAGTAGGACTGGTCCTTGTGGACCAACAATCCCAGATACTCTTTCAACCTGTTTGAGAGACATTTAGAAACAATTTTGTATTCAGCGCACAGCAAAGCAACAGGTCTCCAATTTTTTATGAGAGCCAAATCCCCCTTTTTTGGCAACAGTGAAAGCACCGCACATTGACAGGATACAGGAAGAGAACCCTCATGAAAAGATTCACACACCAATTCATAAAAATCTTCCTCAATAGACGCCCAAAAGTGCTTATAAAACTCAGATGGTAAACCATCGATGCCAGGGGCTCTGCCTGTTGAGAGCTGCATAACTGCTGTGGACAGCTCTTGCAGTGTAATGTCAGAGTCCAATGCGACTCTCTGCTCAGGTCCCTTTTGAGGAAGACCGTGTAACAACTGTTCAGTACACAGAGAGTCACAATCCTCCGCCTTATAGAGGGCCGAGTAGAAATCCACGGCATGTTGACGCATTTCACTGTCATCCGTGGTCACCTTCCCATCAGGGTGACGAAGACCACCTGTTTACGTTGCAATGTCGACTGTCCTAGTTTTTTTTAAAGCGCTAAGAGCATCCATATCCTTGAGGGAAGCGAAACAAGACCTAATCAAGGCACTCTTCACTCTTTCATGCAGAAATGACCTCAGTTCGTGTCTCTTGTCCTGTAAGTTCATGACTAGTCCAGGGTCGTTCTGAGTGAGCAGCTTCAATTCAATAGACTTGATGTCATGTTCAAGGGCCTTGATAGTCTCTTTAACTTCAGTTTGAGACAGAGCAGTATACTGTTGACAAAAAAACTCGTATTTGGACCTTCCCAACCTCCCACCATTGTCTCAAGGACTCAAAATTCCCTTTTATACCCCTCCATTTTTCCCAAAACAACAAAAACCTGTCACAAAACATGACATCATGTAACAATTTAACATTAAAATACCAGTAAGGTGATGACCTTCGTGGACAGGACAAGTGAATATCAACAGTAACAATATGATGATCAGAGAAAACCACAGGAGTAGTGTCACACCTTCCAACCCTACAGTATTGCTCAGATACATACAACCTGTCTAACCTTGCTGCACTGACACAACCTTCATTAACTTTTAACCATGTGTACTGCCTAACTTTCGCATTCCTTACTTTCCACACATCAGAAAGCTCAAACTCAGTTAATAGGCCAGACAGGCAAGTGGCTGATCGCAGGTGAGGTTCTTCAGTGGTGCGATCAACAGTAAAATCCACTGTACAGTTCCAGTCACCCCCTAAAACCATATACCCCTCTTGGTCACACTGTCTTAAGGTTTCCTTTATTTGATCAAATACAGCAATACGCTCTGTACCCTCATTAGGAGCATAAACATTCAAAAAAAAAAAACATAACATCCACCTTGACCAATAAAACCCGACCCTTGACAATCTCTGTTGTAGATACCACAGTCACCCCTAAACCTGAGGAAAACAAGATTGCCACCCCAGCACTGAAATTAGTACCATGACTGAGTATATGCTGCCCCTCCCACCACATACCCCAGTCAACCTCATTTTCCTCATCACTATGTGTCTCCTGTAGGAAAACTACATTAAGCCTTTTCTGTTTTATTACTTCTAAGACCCAAGCCCTCTTATTCCTGTCCCTTCCCCCATTAATATTGAGAGAACCTTAGTACCTCTATGTAGAAAATAGAAAATAAAAGAAACCACAGAGAAACCAAAGAAAAAAAGACACCCTGTGAAGCATGATCATCATCATTGTTTTAATCTTCTCTTATTAACCTGACCACGTTTCCCACCACCTTTTCCTGCTGCAACAGCAGTAACAAATTTCCTCAAGCGAAACCGCTTCTTCTCACTCAATTGGCCTAACCCCACCGTCTTCTGTAACATCACAGCTGACCTCACAAACGTATCAACATCAAAATAATCTGACAATTTGACAGATTTCCCAAAAGTCTGATCCAGAAACCCATTTACCTCCTCTAGAGGTACCAAGACCTGGCCGTCCCTCTACAGTGCAGGTGCATTTATACGGAGACTTGATTACACACAGGTGGATTGTATTTATCATCATTAGTCATTTAGGTCAACATTGGATCATTCAGAGATCCTCACTGAACTTCTGGAGAGAGTTTGCTGCACTGAAAGTAAAGGGGCTGAATAATTTTGCACGCCCAATTTTTCAGTTTTTGATTTGTTAAAAAAGTTTGAAATATCCAATAAATGTCGTTCCACTTCATGATTGTGTCCCACTTGTTGTTGATTCTTCACAAAAAAACACAGTTTTATATCTTTATGTTTGAAGCCTGAAATGTGGCAAAAGGTCGCAAAGTTCGAGGGGGCCGAATACTTTCGCAAGGCACTGTACATCCTTACCTTCTACAACAATATTTTTCTGCTGCATAACATTTCCCTCTAATACAAGTTGCAACTCCGTGCCCTCAACACGGATAACTTGTTCCTCAGCAACAGGTGCTTGTGGCTGCTCTACCGCTGTCGGTCCACCCCTCCCTACATCAGTGGGCCCAGGCATTACGATGACCACCTGCGCCCCTCCCTCGGCCTTCTCCCTTTTCGGGAAAACATGTCGCTTATGACCAACATCCCCCACACTCAAAACACTGTTGACTACCCATACTAGCATAAGCCATATACAGTCTATTGTCTATTGTCATATACAGTCTACAGTCTATTGTCATACTTGATTTTAAACGATAACTCTAAAGTCTGCTCCGGTGAGTGCAAAAACATAAACACCTGTCGCCGAAATGACAGAAGGAGAGAAAGAGCTAGAGAGAGAGAGAGAGAGAGAGAGAGAGAGAGAGAGAGAGAGATGGAGAGCTAGAGAGAGAGAGAGAGATGGCGAGTTAGAGAGAGAGAGAGAGAGAGAGATGGAGAGCTAGAGAGAGAGAGAGAGATGGCGAGTTAGAGAGAGAGAGAGAGATGGAAAGCTAGAGAGAGAGAGAGATGGCGAGTTAGAGAGAGAGAGAGAGATGGAGAGCTAGAGAGACTTTAACCATTTGTACATAATTACAACACTGTATACAGTGGGGCAAAAAAAGTATTTAGTCAGCCACCAATTGTGCAAGTTCCCCCACTTAAAAAGATGAGAGAGGCCTGTAAATTTCATCATAGGTAGACTTCAACTATGACAGACAAAATGAGAAGAAAAAAGTTGCATCCAAAGAACACCATACCTACTGTGAAGCATGGGGGTGGAAACATCATGCTTTGGGGCTGTTTTCTGCAAAGGGACCAGGACGACTGATCCGTGTAAAGGAAAGAATGAATGGGGCCATGTATCATGAGATTTTGAGTGAAGCAAGGGTATTGAAGATGAAATGTGGCTGGGTCTTTCAGAATGACAATGATCCCAAACACACCGCCCGGGCAACAAAGGAGTGGCTTCGTAAGAAGCATTTCAAGGTCCTGGAGTGGCCTAGCCAGTCTCCAGATCTCAACCCCATAGAAAATCTTTGGAGGGAGTTGAAAGTCTGTGTTGCCCAGCAACAGCCCCAAAACATCACTGCTCTAGGGGAGATCTGCATGGAGGAATGGTCCAAAATACCAGCAACAGTGTGTGAAAAACTTGTGAAGACTCACAGAAAATGTTTGATCTCTGTCATTGCCAACAAAGGGTATATAACAAAGTATTGAGATAAACTTTTGTTATTGACCAAATACTTATTTTCCACCATAATTTGCAAATAAATTCATTAAACATCCTATAATGTGATTTTCTGGATTTTTTTTCTCATTTTGTCTGTCATAGTTGAAGTGTAACTATGACGAAAATTACAGGCCTCTCTCATCTTTTTAAGTGGGAAAACTTGCACAATTGGTGGCTGACTAAATACTTTTTTGCCACACTGTATATACTGTACATAATGTGACAGTTGTCACGCTCGTCCTCTTCTACTGACGAGGAGTAGCAAGGATCGGACCAAAGCGCAGCGTGGTACGTGTTCATGACGATATTTATTCAACTCAGAACAGTAAAACAAAAACATAACAAAAGAACTAAAGTCAGAACGTGACAACATTTGTAATGTCTTTATTCTTTTGAAACTTCTGTGAGTGTAATGTTCACTGTTAATTTTTATTGTTTATTCCCCTTTGCATATTATCTACCTCACTTGCTTTGGCAATGTTAACATATGTTTACCATGGAAATAAAGGCCCTTGAATGGAATTGAATTGAATAGAGATGGAGAGCATGAGAGAGAGAGATGGAGAGAAAGAGAGATAGAGATGCAGCGCAGAATTAGGCCGATACCCACTAATTATCAAAATCCAGAAAAGAGCCGTTAAATTCTACAACCACCTAAAAGGAAGCCATTCCCAAACCTTCCATAACAAAGCCATCACCTACAGAGAGATGAACCTGGAGAAGAGTCCCCTAAGCAAGTTGGTCCTGGGGTTCTGTTCACAAACACAAACACACCCCACAGAGCCCCAGGACAGCAGCACAATTAGACCCAATCAAATCATGAGAAAACAAAAACATAATTACTTGACACATTGGAAAGAATTAACAAAAAAAAACAGCCAAACGAGAATGCTATTTGGAAGAATACCTTACCACTGTGACTGACCCAAACTTAAGGAAAGCTTTGACTATGTACAGACTCAGTGAGCATAGCCTTGCTATTGAGAAAGGCTGCCGTAGGCAGACATGGCTCTCAAGAGAAGACAGGCTATGAGCACACTGCCCACAAAATGAGGTGGAAACTGAGCTGCACTTCCTAACCTCCTGCCCAATGTATGACCATATTAGAGACACATATTTCCCTCAGATTACACAGATCCACAAAGAATTCAAAAACAAATCCAATTTTGATAAACTCCCATATCTACTGGGTGAAATTCCACAGTGTGCCATCACAGCAACAAGATTTGTGACCTGTTGCCACAAGAAAAGGGCAACCAGTGAAGAACAAACACCATTGTAAATGCAACCCATATTTATGCTTATTTATTTTCCCTTGTGTACTTTAACCATTTGTACATTGTTACATATATATAATATGGCATTTGTAATGTCTTTATTGTTTTGAAAATTCTGTATGTGTAATGTTTACTGTTAGATATGGGAGTTTGCATATTATCTACCTCACTTGCTTTGGCAATGTTAACACATGTTTCCCATACCAATAAAGCCCCTTGAATTGAAATTGAATTGAATTGAGATGGAGAGAGAGATGAGATGGAGAGCTAGAGAGAGAGAGATGGAGAGAGGGAGATGAAGGTCTAGAGAGAGAGAGAGAGATGGAGAGCGAGAGAGAGATGGAGAGAGAGAGAAGAGAGGGGGATTGAGAGCTAGAGAGAGTATCCGGTACATGGTGAGTGATGGAATATCAGTAGGGTATAAGGCACGGATCAGGATGACATGACACAGCCAGCGGATCCTGGTGTCCTGCTGTCTTTGAATAATGCAGCTTTTTCCTTAATGACCTTTACTGTCCTGGCCCTGTCACTGAAGATGCCATCTATGGACAGTTCCTGTCTGTCACTGAAGATGCCATTTATGGACAGTTCCTGTCTGTCACTGAAGATGCCATCTATGGACAGTTCCTGTCTGTCACTGAAGATGCCCATTCTCAACTCAGAGACACACTAAGGCCGGAGACCGTCTGTGTGTATAATAAATGATGTACTTTATACATATTACTTTATGAGAGTACACATTTTCATTTGATCCTGGTGGATCCCAGATACCCTGTATAACACTGTTTGTCTTTATTCCCTGTGTGTCACTAAAGATGACCACTCAACTGAACCCAGAGACGCCCATATGGATACATATCAGTGTATATAGTGTAAACACCTACACACACACACACACACACACACACACACACACACACACACACACACACACACACACACACACACACACACACACACACACACACACACACACACACACACACACACACACACACACACACACACTCAGAAACACCTACACACACTCACACACTCACTCACTCACACACACACCGACAGCCAGCTGAGCTGAACATGAAATAACGCAGCAGTCATGCTCCTACTGTAGTGGGTGACATGGACTAGTGGCCCCTCACATAGGACGTGACATAAACAAGCAGGCCCCAGAGAGGAAGGGCCATCAGCGCCGATGATGAGCGGCTCTCTGGATGCTCCTTGACATGTTCAGTGGCTGGGGTGTGAAGGAGGAGGCGAAGGGGTGCGAAGGGGGAGGTGAGGGGGGGAGGAGAGGGGTGGAGGAGGGGGAAGTGTGGGGTAGAGGGGGAGGTTTAGGGGTGCAGGGGCACACACACCGCAGCGGTAGCATGCAGAACGCGACTGCATTATCCAGCTGATTGAGTTATGACAGCTGGTGCCCAGGAGGAAAGCAGCTAGCGGGGCTGGATAGGATCACCCAGGCTGCAGACAAATGATGATAAAGAGATCACTTTAAAGAACAATCTCCATAATATTTCATGCTCGCTCAGCGGTCTCCCAGGCAGCCCGGGCTGCGAGGCTAACTGCTCTATCAATTGATTTGATTCACTGCCGGAGCTACTTCCCTAACATAGTATTTCAAATAAATGACACCGTAGATAGAAATGATATCTGCATCAATATTAACCCTGAAAAGAACTAATGGACGCCGGGTGTAACTTGCTGTAGATCCCCAGTAATGCATAGCAGGCAGGAGACTGAAGAGTTCTGACTATAGAACAGTTCTTCTTTCTTCTTTCCCTAAGCGCAAGATGATACAGCAGCACACATTTACACACGCACATATGCATGCACACACCAACATATGCATGCACCCCCCCCCCCCCCCACACACACACACACACACACACACCATACCCCCCTCCCCAGGCAGCTATTTGCTTTTGTATTTATAAAGTGCATTTTAGAAGTCTAAACCAACCCATCTCTCAGTCAGGCAGCCAGGCCTGTGGAACACTAAGCACCTTCTCAGATAAATCAGTCTTGACCAGTTAGCTATTAGAGTGCTCAGTAAACAGAGGCCAGGCACGTAAGGTGCTCATAATGATTACATTTCAGAGGTTTTATTAATGCGGAGACATGATGTGGTTTCCTCTGTTGCAGTGGTTTAGCATGGTCCAATAGCTCTTTAACTCCATCCCACCCAGTAACCTGCATGCCATTGTATGATGCTGGCTGAATGTTGATCAGTAAAAAGTTAGATGTTTATCCAGGCCCTTTCTTCATCTTAATCCTCGCAAATCTGAACCCTGAACAGTGATTGTAGTAGATGATGTCTAGTAGTGAAGGACCGCTGATCACCTCTGGTGCCTTACAGACAATATCTGACCTCTGATACCTGACCTGAACCTCCCTTCTCGCACACGCAAACACACGCCCCATACATACAAAGACACACATGCGTGTGCACACACACAAACAAACAAACACGCACACACCTCCACCTCCTCCCCTGTACAGCCAGCAGATAGTGGTCGTAGATAACAGGACATGATTAATCACAGGACTGATGAGACTAGTGCAGTGGCTAGGTGTCCATCAGCAGGGCCTAATGAATGTCATAATAGGAGCTTCCCTGACTGCTCAGGTCAGATGATGGGAAGGGGGTGGGGGCTGGAGAGGGGAAGGGGGTGGGGTGGGGGGTGTTGAGGGGAGGGTAGGGGGCGATGGGGCGGGGGGTGAGTGGGGGGCTCTGGGGAGGGCTGAACAGTCCACTAATGAGTCCACAGGAGACCCACACAATACCTTTGATTGCCATGCACAGGAGGGGAGAGGAGAGGAGTGGAACGGGGCAATCTTTAGCTGCTGGATTAAGTATCTCTTAAAGAGATTTACTTTCAGCCACAATGTTATCAACCATTGAGTGTGTATTAATTAAACCTATTGCAGAGGAGGAGTTTGCACAGTATTCCCCCTAGTCTCCTGTAAACACACACATACATACAGTACGTGCGCAGGCAGACACACACACAGACAGACAGACAGACAGACAGACAGACAGACAGACAGACAGACAGACAGACAGGCAGCAATACAGAGAGTGAGAGAAAAAGAGAGAGAGAAAGATATGTTAGAATGATCTCTTATAGCCTCACCCACACACATACACAAACACATGAAGCCTCTCAATGCATACATAGTCTACATATATTGGTGTTACATATAGCAGCCTGTCTTCATTAGCAGGGCTTTTGATCTGAAGTCATGCTACATTATCTGCACACTGAGGATACGGTTGATTGACTCCCAGCCGGTAATACACTTTAGGTTTTCTCATGGCCGTCTGGCTTTGATGTGCAGACATATTTCCTGGTCAGGGGTTGTTATAATTTCAACCATTTGTTGATTCATCATATGGATCTTTGTAATTGCCCTGGTTCACCTAGTTTAGCATCTTTTGCACCTGTGTGAGTTGAGATGTGAAATCCTACTTCCTCAACTTACTTCCCCTCACAGACCATCGGCCATCAAGGTGACCTTTACTTTTGCTGGCCTAAGGTGCCTCTCTTTTTTGCTTGCTCACCTTGTTCCTGTATGTTTAAACCCCCCAACATATGTTAACATGAACCTGCATTGACATTCAATCCAGTTGTTCCTCCATCATAACCCTGATGTTTAGGAAGTGTGTATGTTTTGACTTGGTTGAAGTGGTGTTTAATGACAAAGGACTGGCTGTTCTCTTCCGGAGCTGTGTAAAGAGTTCTAATCAAGCGTTCTGCTCCATCAATAATGCAGCGCCTTGGCTCCCATAGTGGACTTAAAGATGCAGTCTGTGATTTGGGGAAACTGTTCAATGGTCATTTCAAATCTGTATATTTACACATTGGTTCTTGAAGAATATAACTTCTAAATGCATCACGAGCTGAGCTTAACTGTTTGTCTATATCATAACCCAAATCTAAAGGTTTTATTACTACATTGTTTACAAGCAACAAGAATGTAAACAAACAATATATAGCTTCAAAATATGTTTCAAACTGTCTTGTGGGCATCATAGACTGTCAGTCCTGGTATCTAGAACGCCTTCTATGAATTTGAAAGGGGTTTCACTTCCCCAGGTCTATTCGTCCATTTGGACCCTGTTCTGTTAGTTTTCGAATTGCAGACTATAGCTTTAATTGTGGGTGTAGAGCTGATACGGAGGAGCTTTGGCTGGCGTGGGGGTGTCTCGTTGCACACTTTAATTAGAGACCCCCGTCATGTAAAGAGGAGAAGTCCTCTTGGTGTTCACAGCACTGCAACGTGCCCAGTCCTAGTGTTGCTTTGGCAAGAGCAGAATATACTGACTGAAACCCTGGCTGCTACTTCCATCTCCGACTGGGGGGAGGAGGGAGGGAGGAAGGGACGGAGGGGGAGAGATGGACAAAGGGAGGGAGGAGGGGGAGGGTGGGGGAGAGAGAGAGATTCAAGTTAACCAGGTCTAATTATTAAATGGTATATATTATAGTTGCTCATGTGGCTGTCTGCACGGCAGGCAGCAGACCTTATTAATTCCTCTCATACATCTGTCTACTGCTGAGGGTCTAAGGGCCAGATGCGTTTCCCTGTCATGGTTATTATTCCCATTATTGATAAAAGGACACACTTTCACTTCTTAGCTTCACATATTAAAGAATTCAATACGAAGCCTCTGGCCCTTATCTTATCTTATAAGAACTTTAGTTTACATGGCTGGACAAAATATAAAATGACAGAAACCACTTCTGAGAATGATGAATGGTTGTGTTCTTATGTTGTTACTGTGATGATAAGGAGTTGAGTGGATGTCCATTACAATTGGTTGTTGTGTGATTTGGATTACTGCCTGTTTTGAAGTAGAGGCCTTGCTGCATTGCAGTGGTAATCAACAGTCACTGATACTGTACGAGAGGCAGGGCTGTAACAAAGTAACGCTGACTCCATATTAACTGGTCAGTTAAATGGTCAGGTTTTGATCTAGGAGGTTTTAGATCAGGAGAAGAACCTCAATGTTACTTACTTATTACTCCTCTTCACTCCCTGTGGAGCGTAAGGCCGCATCGGGACTGCAAACTGGTCAAGACGGAGTTTTGGAGAAGATGATATCCTTCATTGTCCAAGAGTGTGACACAGTCCCTGTATTTGAGGGGTTCTGTAGAGTAGAGCCCATAGCCCTGTGTAGACCCCAGCCAAACATCAGGTGTCACTGTGACTACCAATGAATGGACAATGGTCATCCATCAATCTCACACACCAACTTGTCTCGGAGCTGGAGTCCAACTAGAATGTGGCAATCTAGCAATTTCATTCCCTCGCTTGACTCATTCATCACATTCATCTGGCTGACGACCTCATTTGCAACTTGGGCCTTTGTCCTGTAGAAGAGTGTTAGAGTATTTTAGTTGTGATAAAGGTTTTTGTTGCAAGATATGGAGTTTCGTAGTCAATGCCCAGTGGTACAAATGTAGCTGCAATCCCCATGGCTTGGAGTTAGTAGATCTGGTGAGTGATGGTCTTAATGTCAATACCATCGTGACTCATTCATTTAGTTGATAGGTTGTTTATCATTCAGCCGGATGGGGACAGACAGACATGTATTTGAGTCCGTAGCTGGAGGGCAGGCAGGAGTTTGGTTGGGGCGCTAGCCTAATCCAGTCTGGCTGTACTCCTCAAGCAAAACCCCAAACCCCTCAAACCCCACCACATCACCCTCCAGCCAGCTGACCTCGTTGGGTCATCAGGACTTAAGTAAGAGTGAAAGTCACTTTGAATGGAGAGAGGCTCGGAGGGGCCCAGTCCGGCCTTGGCTGAGCAGCAGCAGCTGCTGCAGAGGTCTGGGACGATTACTTTTCCAGGGGCTGACTTTGATGTTTTAACAATCCATACATATTGATTCAAACTGATAATAAACAATTTGATTAGCCTCTTTCTATAGGCTGTCATTTCAATCACTGTGAGGGCTGAGGGAGGGATGGTGAGAGAGAGAGAGAGGGTGAGAGAGCTGGAGAGAGGGAGGAAGGCTTGAAGAGAGGGAGGGAGAAAGAAGGGAGGCATGAGAAAGCCTCCTCCTCTGACAGAAAAAAGAATCCAGCCCTGATTAGGCCTCTGCTTTTGGTGAATTGGACAAGACAGCTGAGCTGCCAGGTTATTAACTCCCTCAGAAAATTCTCAGGCCTCTCTCGGGCCGGCCTGAATACTGTGATCTGGATCGATAAGCAATCTCCGGTGTGTACCAAATGACTGCTGGATTCATTTGTTTCCCAGCACCCTCTCTCCTCTCCCTCCACTGGACAATGCACCTGCACAACCGTCACCCCCCCCCCCTCTCTCTAACCCCCGTCCTCGCCTTCGCTCCTTACTTCCATACCCCCACCCTCCCTCCGTCTCTCTTCACCTCGCTCACGTTCACTCACTTGGGTCTCTGTCACTTTTTAAATAATGACCCTGGGGCTGAAGGAACAACTGCCTGCCTCTATTCCATCACGGTGATGCTGAGTCTCCTCTCCTCTCTGGCGAGGCTGGGTGACGAGACTGTCTGGGGGGAGTGATGGAGGGAGGGGGTTGCCTGCGGCGATGGGGATGGGGAGGGAGCGACATCATGACTGACAGAAGCACAGATGTCACTGTGAGAGTTCCATCTTGGCATAGAAATGACCAGCCATTGGCAACGTTCTAGTGAAACATTGACATTGAATAAGCTGTTAAAGGCATGGGAGTTACTGGCAGCCTGAATGCACACACAAACAGGCATGCACCCACTTACACATCCATGCATGCACACACAATTAACTAGCAGGCAAGTTGGACTTCATGGGAGTTTTGAAATTCTCTTAACACCATATTTATTAGGTGAGAAAATGTGGTTTCCCTGGAAATTAGCACTTGCTTCAAAACTAGGTTATTTTCCATATACTTTAATGTGTTGTGGTTTAAGATCCAGCCCAGTGTTGGTCAGCCAATTTTGTCCATTTGATATTTAATGTTTAAGCTGGTCTGAGAGAAAGCAGCTGGTTAATGCCTTGCACTGTAACAGCAGAAAGCTGTCTTTGTTGGGAGAAGAGAGGAGAGCTGAAGATGGATTTACATACTGATTGTGTTTGCAGATTCGGCAGGGCCTGAGCTGATAACTTTTACAGATTCGCTCAGGCATCGATCCTCTGGATGGATTTATTGATGGGGTGACGGGTGACTGAGGCTGGGAGGAAGGGGTCGAGGTGGGGGGTAAGGGGGGTGGGGGACAATATGTGTGATGGAGAAGGTGATGGGGAGAGCCACTCAGTCGAGCCAGTGACTGTGTGTGAGCTTGCTCTTTCCTATAGCTCTTTGCTGGTTGTAGAGTAGTCCCCCAAAGGGGTTGAGATATGATATGTTTCACATCACAGCTGATTTTTTTAACTTGTCATGCTTCTGTCCCTGCAACAGTACTATCAGTTGTCCTGTTTCCTTAGTGCTGTCACCCATTGGGGTATTGACTGTCTAGTGTCTACATAAGGGCCTGCAATTAAGTAATAAGGCCCGGGGAGATGTGGTATATGGCCAATATACCACAGCTAAGGGATCTTCTTATGCATGACGCAACGCGGAGTGCCTGGAGACAGCCCTTAGCCGTGGTATATTGGACATACAGTTGAAGTCGGAAGTTTACATACACTTAGGTTGGAGTCATTAAAACTAATTTTTCAACCACTCCACAAATTTCTTGTTAACAAACTATAGTTTTGGAGGTTAGGTTAGTCGGTTAGGACATCTACTTTGTGCATGACACAAGTAATTTTTACAACAATTGCTTACAGACAGATTATTTAACTTATAATTCACTGTATCACAATTCCAGTGGGTCAGAAGTTAATATACACTAAGTTGCCTGTGCCTTTAAACAGCTTGGAAAATTCCAGAAAATGATGTCATGGCTTCAGAAGCTTCTGATAGGTTAATTGACATAATTTGAGTCAATTGGAGGTGTACTTGTGGATGTATTTCAAGGCCTACCTTCAAACTCAGTGCCTCTTTGCATGACATCATGGGAAAATCAAAAGAAATCAGCCAAGACCTCAGAAAAAAATTGTAGACCTCCACAAGTCTGATTCATCTTTGGGAGCAATTTCAAAATGCCTGAAGGTACCACGTTCATCTGTACAAACAACAGTACGCAAGTATAAACACCATGGGACCACGCAGCCGTCATACTGCTCAGGAAGGAGACGTGTTCTGTCTCCTAGAGATGAACGTACTTTGGTGCGAAAAGTTCAAATCAATCCCAGAACAACAGCAAAGGACCCTGTGAAGATGCTGGAGGAAACAGGTACACAAATATCTATATCCACAGTAAAATGAGTTCTATATCGACATAACCTGAAAGGCCGCTCAGCAAGGAAGAAGCCACTGCTTCAAAACAGCCATAAAAAAGCCAGACTACGGTTGGCAACTGCACATGGGGACAAAGATCGTACTTTTTGGAGAAATGTCCTCTGGTCTGATGAAACAAAAATAGAACTGTTTGGCCATAATGACCATCATTATGTTTGGAGGAAAAAGGGGGAGGCTTGCAAGCCGAAGAACCCCATCCCAACCGTGAAGCACGGGGGTGGCAGCATCATTTTGTGGGGGTGCTTTGCTGCAGGAGTGACTGGTGCACTTCACAAAATAGATGGCATCATGAGGGAGGAAAATTATGTGTATATATTGAAGCAACATCTCGAGACAACAGTCAGGAAGTTCAAGCTTGGTCGCAAATGGGTCTTGCAATGGACAATGACCCCAAGCATACTTCCAAAGTTGTGGCAAAATGGCTTAAGGACAACAAAGTCAAGGTATTGGAGTGGTCATCACAAAACTCTGACCTCAATCCTATAGAAAATATGTGGGCAGAACTGAAAAAGTGTGTGTGAGCAAGGAGGCCTACAAACCTGACTCAGTTACACCAGCTCTGTCAGGAGGAATGGGCCAAAATTCACCCAACATATTATGGGAAGCTTGTGCAAGGCTACCCGAAATGTTTGACCTAAGTTAGACAATTTAAAGGCAATTGTTACGGATACAGGTATCCTGTGTCTGTGTGTATCCTGTGTCTGTGTGTATCCTGTGTGTGTTTCTTTTCTCTCCTTCTCCCCTCACAGGTGAAAATCATCACTCCCCAATCAGTCAACAATCAACCCATCAATCAGAAGACACACCTCCTCCTGTTTCCTACCCTATCACAGTTCCTTCCCCATGGTTTAAAAACCCCATCATTTGTTTGTTCAAGAGCTCAATCTTTGTAATGCCATGTTGGTAGATTGCTGTTCTTGTAGATTTCAGGAGAGCTCAATCTTTGTAATGCCATGTTGGTAGATAGCGCTTCTTTGTAGATTTCAGGAGAGCTCAATCTCTTTGTAATGCCATGTTGGTAGATAGCTGTTCTTTGTAGATTTCAGGGTAGCTCAATCTTTGTAAATGCCATGTTTGTAGATCTCGGTTCTTCACTCGCTCTCTGTGTATTAATTAACCTCCTCTTTTGTTTGAGCACCTCCATAGCACGTTGTCATCACCTGTGAGTATTGTTATGGTGTTTGTTTGTTGCTGGTGGGAAAAGGGGGAAACCAAGACAAGTCGCCCATGGGCATACACTACCCGTAGGTGAACTTTGTTAAATACACTAGTTAGAACTGGGCGGACCACCCACTGTATTTTGGTTAGTTAGTTAGCTGTTGTTAAAGTAGGCTAGTCTAGTTTAGGGGTGTTTTTGCATATTTGTTTCTTTCCTTGGGTCCAGCTCAGCCCCTTTTCCTGCTCCCCCCCCCATTACCGTGTGTTTTACAATAAACCCTGAGTTTGACGGTATTATTTCAGTTGTCCTGGTTATTTCGTTCACACGTACTTTGTCACAATTATAATTTACATGAGTTATGTTACGCGTCTCACTACCATCCCCCCCTAGACTGTCGGGCCAAAAAGGGATTCGTAACATAAGTGGGGGCTCATCCGGGATCTGTCTTTACTGACACCCATGCCGCTCATGTAGATTGTTGTAGTGGTATAGTTCAGTGTTGAGCGTCATAGCTGAAGTAGCATTAGTGTTTGCTATTTTCGTTGGCTCTTGTGAAGTAGTGTAAGATGGCTACTTTTGATTTGAAGTCCTTTTTGGATAATCCTTCGTGGGAGGTTTTTGATAAATGTCGTTTAGTTGATTTAATGACCTTGGCTGACCATTACTCAATATCGATTCCGCAGAGTGTAGTTAAGGCGGAGGTTAAACAGCTAGTATTAAATGTATTGTTGGAAGAGCAGGTGCTTGTGTTACCGCTGCCTGAGCATACTAACCCTGTAGGGGATGTTGCTGCTCCTGTAAGCCCATTGGTGTCTGATAATGAGGGCGAGGCTAAAACACCAGCCACATTGTCCCATTTTGATCCACTCTCCCCACTGTCAAACGATGATGCCAGAAGGGATGTCCGTTTAGCACAGTTCCAACTAGAGGTGGAAGAGAGAGCCCAAATTAGGCGAGAGACTCTCCAGTTGGAGATGTGTAAAATTGAGGCAGAAAAAGAACAGCGGCATTTAGATTTGGAGATGTGTAAAATTGAGGCAGAAAAAGAACGAGAACAGAGGCAGATGACGTTTAAAATGCGCCAGATGGAACTGGAGGCAGAGACAGCAAGGCTAGCCTTCGTTCCTACTGTGCCTGTTAGTGAGTCGTCCTCACCTGCTGTGTCCTCAAACACGTTTGACATTAGTAGGCAGATTGCCTTAGTACCTTTGTTCAGAGAGTCGGAGGTTGACTCCTATTTTTGTGTATTTGAGCGTATAGCCGTAGCATTGAAGTGGCCTGAAGAGGTATGGTGCCTATTACTTCAGTGTAAATTAACTGGTAAAGCCCAAGAGGTTTTGTCAGCGCTACCTCTGGAGGACAGTTTGAATTATGAAGTGGTCAAAGCTACTGTTCTTCGTGCCTATGAGCTTGTGCCTGAGGCATACCGACAGAGATTTAGGTCTCATAGAAAGTCTTCTAGTAAGACTTATGTGGAATTTGCTAGAGACAAGGGAAATCTGTTTGATAAATGGCATGCTGCTAGTAAGGTAACTGATTTCAACTCTCTCCGGGAGTTAATCTTGTTGGAAGAATTTAAAAATGGCTTACCCGAACGCATTGTAGTTTACCTAAACGAACAGAAAGTATCCTCCCTGGCAGAAGCGTCTGTGTTGGCAGACGAGTTTGTGTTGACGCACAAGAGTGTGTTTTCGGCTCAAACTGAGAGTAGAACCACTGAGTTTCCTACCTTTAGCCCTAGTCGACCAGCAGTAGTATATCAAGCACGGCAGAAGTATGAGCGTTCCTGTTTCTATTGTCATAAAGTGGGACATATGATTAATGATTGCTTCCTGCTTAAACGCAAACAAGGGATGCCTCTTCGTGCCAAGCCACCAACAGGTGTTGCTCTAATTCGTACGGTTGTGAGGTCTACAACAAAACAGGTGCCTCAGAGTAACTGTAGTTTGAAAGACCCAGTCCCCGACCGTAGTTATGAACCATTCATTTCCGATGGGTTTGTGTCCCTAACGAATGACGAAGCGTCTCAGCGTCCGGTTAAAATCCTTAGAGATACTGGTGCGGCGCAGTCGTTTATATTGTCTGATGTGTTGCCCTTATCTGACGATACATACTGTGGTTCCAGTGTGTTAGTGCAGGGTATTGAAATGGGTTTTGTCCCAGTGCCGTTGCACTTTGTGAAAGTACACTCTGAGTTAATCAGTGGAATATTCAGAGTGGGGGTACGTCCTAAGTTGCCAGTGAAAGGTGTGACCTTTATAATGGGTAACGATATTGCCGGAGGAAAGGTAGTACCCGTATTGGAAGTATTGGATAAAAGTGACCACTCTCTCTCGAATGAGTTGGCACAGAGTTATCCACATGTGTTCCCCGCTTGTGCTGTCACTCGTGCTCAGGCACTACAAGAGGGTGACGTGATAGATTTGTCAAACACTGTTCTGTTCAAAGAGGATGATCAAGAGGATGGATTGTGTGATACCTCTGAGAAGCTGATCACCTCTGACAAACAGCCCAGGAAAGAATTAAAGAACGTTGAACTTATTGCTGATGCAATACAGTTACCAGTCACTCGTGAGCAGCTGATTGCTAACCAAAAGGTTGACAACAAGCTTGCTAAATGTTTTTCTAGTGTTGTCTCGTTAGAAGAGGTGAAGAAGAACAATGTGGCTTACTTCATTGATGGTAATCTCCTCATGCGTAAATGGAAATCCCATGTTGATGCAGGTGGAGATTGGAATGCTGTTTACCAAATAGTGATTCCTACAGCCTTTCGACAGAATGTGTTATCCCTTGCTCATGATCACCAGTGGTCTGGTCATTTAGGAATTACAAAGACGTATGATCGGATCCTTCAACATTTTTTTTGGCCGGGTTTAAAACAAGATGTGGCTCAGTTCTGTCGGACATGCCACACCTGTCAGATAACAGGAAAACCAAATCGGGTTATTCCTCCCGCTCCTCTGTGTCCTATACCTGTCATAGGTGAACCATTTGAGCATGTGGTGGTTGATTGTGTCGGACCGTTACCGAAGACAAAATTGGGTAACCAGTTTTTGTTAACGATAATGTGTATGGCTACAAGATACCCCGAGGCTATTCCTCTGAGAAGGATTACAGCTCCGATAGTGAGTAAAGCCTTAATAAAATTCTTCACGACATTCGGGTTACCGAAGGTGGTACAAAGCGATCAAGGTACCAATTTCCTATCCAAGCTCTTCAAGCAGGTGTTGAAATCCTTATCAATTACGCACCGTGTATCAAGCGCCTATCACCCAGAGTCTCAGGGTGCGCTTGAAAGATGGCATCAGACACTGAAGTCTATGCTACGTAAATATTGTTTGGAATCTGAGAAAGATTGGGATGAGGGAGTTCCTCTAGTTTTGTTTGCTGCTCGTGAAACTGTGCAGGAGTCCCTAGGTTTCAGCCCGGCTGAACTAGTGTTTGGTCACACAGTAAGAGGACCAATGAAAGTCCTTAAAGAACAGTTCTTGTCCCAAGAGTTGTGTACCAGAGATGAGAATGTGTTGGACTATGTTAGTCGCTTTCGTGAGCGCCTACACCAAGCTTGTGCTCTTGCAAAGGAAGCTCTGTCTTCCTCACAGAGGAGCATGAAAAGACACTATGATAAAGAGGCTGTTTCTCGTCCACTACAGCCAGGTGACCAAGTACTGGTGTTATTACCTGTTCCAGGATCTTCACTGTCAGCTCGTTTCTCTGGTCCTTATTTAATTGAAAAGAAAATAAGTGAAACTGACTATGTGCTTCAAACTCCTGATAGACAACGCCAATCTCGTGTGTGTCACATTAACATGTTGAAAGCTTACCACACCCGACCCATCACACAGTTAGATAGTTCAAAAACAGAGGAAGGTACTGCTGTCTCCTCTGCTACTACTGCGATGATAGTGGACTGTCATATTGATGATGATGGCTTGGAGTTGCGCAATACTCAGCAGCAGTGTGTTAGATTGCCCAACTCAGAAATGCTGCTGTCTATCCAGTCAGGTCTGGTTCATTTAACGGATGGACAGGCTAATGATATTGTGAGGCTACTACACAGTTTTCCATGTCTCTTTAATGACGTTCCTACTCGCACAAATGTGTTGGAACATGACATTAATGTTGGAAATGCTACACCTATCAAGCAACACCCATATCGTATCAACGCTTCCAAGAGGAAGATAATGAGGGATGAGGTGAGATATTTGTTGGAGAATGACCTGGCTAAGCCAAGTTCAAGCCCTTGGAGTTCTCCTTGCATTCTGGTTCCTAAACCTGATGGTACGTCCAGGTTATGTACGGATTATCGAAAGGTAAATTCTGTCACAATGCCAGATTCGTTCCCGTTACCCAGACTGGACGACTGTATCGACACTATTGGTGCTGCTAAGTATGTAACCAAGTTGGACCTCTTAAAAGGTTACTGGCAGGTTCCGTTAACTTCACGTGCTTCTGAGATTTCTGCCTTTGTGACCCCAGATAACTTCCTACAGTACTCAGTCATGGCTTTTGGGATGCGAAATGCACCAGCCACTTTCCAACGACTGGTTAACTCCGTATTAGCTGGCGTTCCTAATTGTAGTGCATACCTTGATGACCTAGTGATTTATTCGTCTGAGTGGTCAGATCATGTTGACTTGCTAAGGGTAGTATGTGAACGGTTGGCAACTGCTTCTCTAACCCTGAACTTGGCAAAGTGCGAGTTTGGGAAGGCTACTGTTACCTATCTCGGTAAAGAGGTTGGCCATGGACAGGTGCGCCCTGTTGATGCCAAGGTCTTGGCTATAACTGCATTCCCTGCACCTACCACTAGACGAGAGCTACGCCGCTTTTTAGGGATGGTTGGCTACTACCGTAGCTTCTGTAAAAATTTCTCTGCGGTAGTTGCTCCATTGACTGATTTGCTCAGTCCGGCAAGACCATTTGTGTTGTCCCCTGATTGTAAGAGAGCTTTTGAATCAGCGAAAGCACTCTTATGTAGTACCCCTGTACTTGCTGCTCCGGATTTTGAACAACCGTTCAAGCTTGAGGTAGATGCTAGTGCCAGAGGTGCTGGTGCTGTTCTACTGCAGCAGGACAAGAGTGGAGTAGATCATCCCGTTTGTTATTTTTCACGTAAATTTAATAAATGTCAAACAAACTATGCGACAATAGAACAAGAAGCTCTTGCTTTGTTGTTGGCTCTGCAATACTTCGAAGTATACATTGGTTCCAGTGCCCTACCAGTGATTGTGTATACTGACCATAACCCCTTAGTTTTTCTCCACCGAATGTACAACCAGAACCAGCGCCTTATGCGTTGGGCGCTGATTGTACAAAATTATAATTTGGAGATCCGCCACAAAAAGGGTTCAGATAATGTGTTGGCAGATGCTTTGTCTCGTGTGTGAAGATGATTTCTGTATGTTTTGCAAGGTTGTTGATTTGTTGTGAGTGTTCATTTAAATACTGTAGTCGCAATCCCCCCTAGGGTTGCTCTTTTAAGGGTGGGAGTGTTACGGATACAGGTATCCTGTGTCTGTGTGTATCCTGTGTCTGTGTGTATCCTGTGTGTGTTTCTTTTCTCTCCTTCTCCCCTCACAGGTGAAAATCATCACTCCCCAATCAGTCAACAATCAACCCATCAATCAGAAGACACACCTCCTCCTGTTTCCTACCCTATCACAGTTCCTTCCCCATGGTTTAAAAACCCCATCATTTGTTTGTTCAAGAGCTCAATCTTTGTAATGCCATGTTGGTAGATCGCTGTTCTTGTAGATTTCAGGAGAGCTCAATCTTTGTAATGCCATGTTGGTAGATAGCGCTTCTTTGTAGATTTCAGGAGAGCTCAATCTCTTTGTAATGCCATGTTGGTAGATAGCTGTTCTTTGTAGATTTCAGGGTAGCTCAATCTTTGTAAATGCCATGTTTGTAGATCTCGGTTCTTCACTCGCTCTCTGTGTATTAATTAACCTCCTCTTTTGTTTGAGCACCTCCATAGCACGTTGTCATCACCTGTGAGTATTGTTATGGTGTTTGTTTGTTGCTGGTGGGAAAAGGGGGAAACCAAGACAAGTTGCCCATGGGCATACACTACCCGTAGGTGAACTGTTAAATACACTAGTTAGAACTGGGCGGACCACCCACTGTATTTTGGTTAGTTAGTTAGCTAGCTGTTGTTAAAGTAGGCTAGTCTAGTTTAGGGGTGTTTTTGCATATTTGTTTCTTTCCTTGGGTCCAGCTCAGCCCCTTTTCCTGCTCCCCCCCCCCCCATTACCGTGTGTTTTACAATAAACCCTGAGTTTGACGGTATTATTTCAGTTGTCCTGGTTATTTCGTTCACACGTACTTTGTCACAATTATAATTTACATGAGTTATGTTACGCGTCTCACTACCATCCCCCCCCTAGACTGTCGGGCCAAAAAGGGATTCGTAACAGCAATGCTACCAAATACTAATTGAGTGTATGTAAACTTCTGACCCACTGGGAATGTGATGAAAGAAATAACATCTGAAATAAATCATTCTCTCTACTATAATTCTGACATTTCACATTCTTAAAATAAAGTGGTGATCCTAACTGACCTAAGACAGGGAATTTTTACTAGGATTAAATGTCAGGAATTGTGAAAATGTAACTGGCTAAATTGTATGTAAACTTCCGACTTCAACTGTATACCCCAAATCCTATTATAAACTGGTTGCCAACTAAATTAGAACAGAAAATAGGTATTTTTTGTCATACCTGTGGTATACAGTCTGACATACCACGGCATTCAGCCAATCAGCATTCAGGGCTCGAACAATCCGGTTTATCATTTACTGTAAAGGCTTATATTATAGGATCTAGGATTGTCACCATGATACCAGTAGGTATCGTGGCAAGGAAACAAAGCATGAAGTGGACAGAATTTCCTGTGGAAACCAGAATCACACTTTTCTTTTCCGACCTATAACACATATTTTATATAGAGTAGCGAAGGACCAAAGATTTGAGTCTGCTTTGTGTTTTTCTTTTTGCCGTGGGAAATCAGGTATCCTAGTATTGTGATAATGGTATCATGACCACCCTTATAGGATCCCATGTTTGGTGGCCTAATTATTAAAAACGTGGGCCATCCAAAAAACACATTTTAGGAACACAAGATGAGGGATAAACCTGACGGATGTTTACATTTCCAATCACAGTAATCTTCCGCCCATCTAACAAAATCAGGCCGGACGCTGTTGTAGTCAGAGCTGGATATGAATAGGTGAATAGGAAAACCGGTGACGGAAATGCAGTTATTAAAGGAAGTCTGTAAATATTTGAAAGCACTTTATGTAGCATAACACAAAAACACTGGACATGGTTCATCAGTCAAGCCTGGCAGGGATATGAGGCAGACAAAACAGGAAATTCATCATAACGTTTTTCATCAGTGAAAGATGGTGGGCTCGCCAAAGGCTGATTGTGACAGAGGGGTTTTTGTTCATAATATTTTTTCCTGTTGGAGACTACAGCTGTTATTCTCAAAGAACATTCATGCAGCACGTAGGATATGTAGGATACGTCAAAACTCACCCACTATCAATTTATCGGTTGATTAGTCAATGCAAAATGTAACACACATAGCTACATAGTGTACGCTCACAGAATGTATTTTTCTTTCTGAATCTAGCTGCTGATCTGCATGTTGTTTTCTGGATAGATCAATAGATCTTAGTCTTAAGGTCTAGTGTTTTTAATTAGAGAGTTGCAGAGCAGAGCACTACTATACTCTATGCTGCTGATCAGAAGAGGCTGGTGGGAGGAGCTTGAGGAGGACAGGCTCATTGTAATGGTTGGAATGGAATAAATGGAATGGTATCAAACACATCAAACATATGGAAACCACATGTTGGACTCCATTCCATTTATAACATTCCAACCATTGCAATGATCCCGTTTTCCTATAGCTCCTCCCACCAGCGTCCTCTGCTGCTCATCCATGGAACCAAGCCTTCCACTTCTATAGCCTTCTCCATATCAAACATTGTATCCATTTTAACCTCCTATGTAATTCTATCACTGTCAAGTAGTTTTTCATTAAGTCTCTTTGTCTCCTTTTTTCTCTTTTCAAGGTCATTCGTAACGTGGAATCTATAAAGATCTCAATAGAGAAAGTTATATGAATTCTTACTTTTTAATGGCTGGAGTTTTAAAATGTTCCCACAATCTGTATGTCAGCGGATGAAATGACTAAATAGTAATTGCTCCCCACCTTTCTTTCTTTCTTTCTTTCTTTCTTCTCTCTCTCTCTCTCTCTCTCTCTCACTCTTCTCTCTCTCTCTCTTACTTGCTAACTATCTCTTTCTCTCAAGGCTGGATGGTTAGATTATTCAAAAGAATAACACGTACAGTGCCTACCCCGTAATGACAAAGTAAAAACAGGTTTTTAGACATTTTTGCTAATTTATCAAATAAAATAAACTGAAATATCACATTTACATAACATAAGTATTCCGACCCTTTACTCAGTACTTTGTTGAAGCATCTTTGTCAATGATTACAGCCTTGAGTTTTCTTGGGATTGACGCTACAAGCTTAGCACATCTGTATTGGGGGAGTTTTCCCCATTCCTCTCTGCAGATCTTCTCAAGCTCTGTCAGGTTGGATCGCTGCACAGCTATTTTCAGGTCTCTCCAGAGATGTTCGATCAGGTTCAAGTCTGGGCACTGGCTGGGCCACTCAAGGACATTCAAAGACTTGTCCCGAAGCCACTCCTGCACTGTCTTGGCTGTGTGCTTAGGGTCATTGTCCTGTTGGAAGGTGAACCTTCTCCCCAGTCTGAGGTCCTGAATGCTCTGGAGAAGGTTTTCATCAAGAGTCTCTCTGTACTTTGCTTCGTTCATCTTTGCCTCGATCCTGACTAGTCTCCCAGTCCCTGCCGCTGAAAAACATCCCCACAGCATGATGCTGCCACCACCATGCTTCACTTTAGGGATGGTGCCAGGTTTATCACAGACGTGATGCTTGGCATTCAGACCAAAGAGTCTTGTTTCTCATGGTCTAAGAGTCTTTAGCTGCCATTTGGCAAACTCCAAGCGGGCTGTCATGTGCCTTTTACTGAGGAGTGGCTTCTGTCTGGCCACTCTGAGGAGTGCTGCAGAGATGGTTGTCCTTCTGGAAGGTTCTGCCATCTCCTCAGAGGAACTCTAGGAGATTAACTTTGACCAGGCGGCAGCTCTAGGAAGAGCCTTGATGGTTTAAAACTTCTTCCATTTAAGAATGATGGAGGCCACTGTGTTCTTGGGGGCCGTCAATGCTACAGAAATGTTTTGGTACCCTTCCCTAGATCTGTGCCTCGACACAATCCTGTCTCGGAGTGTCACGTTCTGACCTTAGTTCCTTTGTTTTGTCTTTGTTTTAGTATGGTCAGGGCGTGAGTTGGGGTGGGCAGTCTATGTTTGTTTTTCTATGTTGTATTTTGCGTTTTGCCTGGTATGGTTTTCAATCAGAGGCCGGTTGTCGTTAGTCGTCTCTGATTGAGAATCATACTTAGGTAGCCTTTTCCCACCAGTGTTTGGTGGGTGATTGTTTTCTGTGTCTGTGTGTTCCACACTGAACTGTTTCGGTTTTCCTTTCTGTCTTTCACTTTGTTATTTTGTATTTGTATAGTGTTCAGTTTGTATTATTAAAATGGAAATGCAAATTGGTCCGACCTCTCTTACGCCTCATCAGAGGAAGACGAATCCCGTTACACGGAGCTCTACGGACAATTCCTTCGACCTCAAGGCTTGGTTTTTGCTCTGAAATGCACTGTCAACTGTGGGACCTTATATAGACAGGTGTCTGCCTTTCCAAATAATGTCCAATCAATTAAATGTACCACTGGTGGATATGTAAAATTATATGTAAAATATCTGTTTTCTATTTTTAATACATTTGCAAAAATGGAGAAAAAAAAGCATTTTTGCTTTGTCAGTATTGTCTGTATATTACTGAGGATTTATTTGATGTACTCTATTTTAGGTTAAGTCTGTAACGTAACAAAATGTGGAAAAGGCATTATAAGTAGAAAAAAAGCATGCCTAATGCAGAGATGGAAACTGGTGACCAGGTGCTTCGGCCCTTGTGTCATTTTGTCACGTCTCTCTCTCTCTCTCTTTCTCTCTCTCTCTCTCTCTCTCTCTCTCTCTCTCTCTCTCTCTCTCTCTCTCTCTCTCTCTCTCTCTTCTCTCTTTGCAGCTGACAGTGATGGTAATGTGTGAATAGGTGAGCTGCCCTCAGGGTTGCTTTACCTCCCCATGTCCACCTCAATATACATCACCACTTGTCATCACAGCCTCATATCACAGACACTGATCCTCTTCCATGCCCTCTCCACCAACACATAGAGGAGCCTTGTTGTTGTCATTGTGTAGGTACCATCTGAGGTGCCACTGGCCAGAATGCATTCTAAACCTGTCCAGTGTACTAGCGGTGTCTTTGTTTGCTTGTTATTCTCCAGTAAGGCCTGTAGGTAAATTTCCATGTCCACTGAGGTTAACCAGATGTGACTGCATTTCATTTAGCCTGAACTAGCCCACACCTCTGGCACCCTGAATGCATTCTATAATTATCCCTTGCACCTTGTGTCAAGAAGTCAGCGCAGTGTCAAAAGTGCAACTGAAAGCTGGGCCACTGTCAGGAAAATGAGTCCAATACTGACAGGAACAAAGCAGACATTTCAGGTGTGACCGTGGAGATCTACTTTGCCCCCTCAGAATACAGCTGTATGTCTTATCACTTACCTCATTTATCTGCAGCAAATCCCCCTGTACTGAATTGCAATAGGGATATTGTATGTTTATACTAAACAATTTATGACAGTAACAGCTTGATGAGCACACTAAATTGTCAACTAATGGCTCGCTTAAAATAACATTTTCTAATAAGCACACAATCCATTTCCACCCATGAAGATACACTGTGAGTGATTTGCATTGGAGTATCAATCAATCAATCAAATGTATTTATAAAGCTCTTTGTATATCAGCCAATGTCACAAAGTGCTGTACAGAAACCCAGCCTAAAACCCCAAACAGCAAGTAATGCAGATGTAGAAGCACAGTGGATAGGAAAAACTCCCTAGAAAGGCCAGAACCTAGGAAGAAACCTAGAGAGGAACCAGGCTCTGAGGGATGGCCAGTCCTTTTCTGGCTGTGCCGGATGGAGATTATGACAGAACATGGCCAAGATGTTCAAAAGTTTATAGTTGACCATTAGGGTCAGATAATAATAATCACAATGGTTGTAGAGGGTGCAACAGGTCAGCACCTCAGGAGTAAATGTCAGTTGGCTTTTCATAGCTGATCATTCAGAGTTAGAGACAGCAGGTGCGGTAGTGAGACAGTCCCGGTCCGGGACAAGGTAGCACGTCCAGTGAACAGGTCAGGGTTCCATAGCCGCAGGATGAAGAGTTGAAGCTGGAGCAGCAGCATGGACATAATAAAACAAAAGCATAATACAAATCCAACTATTCCATCCATCATAGGATAGGGGCTGTGAAAACTGCATATGTAGGCATCCTAAGAAATTAGAATTCATTTGACGGCTTTTGGCTTAGAGATGTACATTTGCCACAAATGTGATTGAGTAGGAAGTGGCCGGCATGGACCGGATTCATCCAGCCACTCTCCATGTTGCTCCTGATTGATTTTTAAGTTAGGAGAGGAAGCAATAGGTAAGTACCACCCAATCAAGAGCTAAGAACATACAGCAGATTAGACAATTTGTGGTAATCAATGAATATATTCCATGATTTGCAAGCATCTCGATTCCCACCATAAATCAAGACCATAACATGAGAGTTAGTTAGCAATAAAACAAGGGACAGCGACAGGGCAAACTATAAGAGATGAATTAAGCTGGCGGGAGAGGAAGTGCGGACCGGGGCGGTAACGAGACAGAATTACAGGCCTCAGAATCCGGCCTGCTTCCCTGGCAGAAGCTGTCAACAGCTAATGGGCTGCTTCAAGTGCTGGTATTTGTCATCCTGCTTCTGTCTACATATGTATTCATGTATTTATCACCCTGATGCAATATCATCATTTTTTATGTTAAATAGCCCAACCTCCTGGACACACACATTGACTTCTGCTGCTCTCTTCCTCCAGAGGAGAGAGGGGAAATGGAGCTTGAAAAAACACAGCTGCCAAATGGGGAGAGTAAATCATCCTACTGATGAAACACAACAAGGCACATCAAGGAGGAAATGTAGACTACACAGCCTGACCCTAGTTCTTTGTTATACAATATGTTTGATATTCAAAGTATTATTTGAACACTGATTGTTCAATGCCACTCCTATACCAATATGTCCAAGAATATATGCAACTGAAACGACAAATGAAACTGGTAGATTCGTAAAGATAGTTTTCTCATGGGAATTAAAAAACTGGTGCTATTGTAACGCAGATACATATCTGCTATCTTAATTTGATCACTCTGATGTCGAAGGCAATTTGTAGTGTATTCAAGGTTTAAAAAGGCTTCTAAAGTTTCTAACTTCCACTTAAAAATGTCAGACTTGATTTGCCCTAACAAAAAATGTATCAACCCTACAAAAATGTAATTATAATCCACATAATCTTGCTGCTACAGGTTTATTTTCCTGCTGTGAGAAGCAGGATCAAATATATAGTTTGATGAAGACCAAGCATCGAACCCCAAATCACTGGACACTTTAATAATTGGAACACTAGTCATTTTAATAATGTTTACAAATATTTTGCACTACTCTTCTCATATGTATATACTGTATTCTATTCTATTCTACTGCATCTTAGTCTATGCCGCTCTGACATTGCTCACCCAAATATTCATAGATTCTTAATTCCATTACTTTACTCTAAATTTGTGTGTATTGTTATGAATTTTTTAGAACTTACTTGTTAGATATTACTGCACTGTTGGAGCTAGAAACACAAGCATTTTGCTACACCCACGATAACATCTGCTAAATGTGTATGTGACCAATACAATTTGATTTGATTTGATTTGCTCACACTATCCCTCTACTCTTTAGGTGCCTCTTCCTTCCTGTTTCCTTTTCCAGCCCAGTCTCTGTGAGATGCTTCCACCTGGGCCCAGTCAGAAGGCTTTCAGAAGGCAGAAGGCTTTGTATCTTTGCAGAAGAAGGCTCCATAGTATTTCTACACAGCCCAGTGTAGTGTTGTGCTGAGCTCTAATGGGGTGGCTAGACAGATGATCCTGACAGCAACCTGCACAAGTGCTTTTGATCCTATCATCCTCTCCTCCGCCATGGGGTCGGACTGCTTTATCAGAGATATTACCTAAAGTGCCTCTTATTTCATCATCCGGGATGTCACACCACGCAATTCTTTTAATTTATACACCCCCAAAACAAGTACAGGCTTCATAGATCACACGCCCCGGCCCCTCTTCTGAAAAATCATTGTGCAGAGAGGAGAGAGGAGATGTAGAAGCCAGGTGTAGAGTCTAGAATCATTAACCCACAGCCATGATGTGGGAGCAAGGTCATTATAGAAATGGCTGGAGCGTCCGTTTCAGTGAGAGCAGCTTTTGTTACTTGACCTCGTCTTTATTACACTATCTACACAGACACAGGCACGCATCAATAAACTCATTTCCTCCTCTCCCCTGTCCTGGGCAGCTGTTGGTCGGGCCAGAGAATGTATATTCAACTGTAACCTTGTTACTTACAGTCCAGTCCAGTTTCATCTCTATTGGTTGGTGTGCCATGAATGTGGATATTTACTGAGATACAGTAGATCTGGATGTTTTGCATCAATTCTGGATAAATTCATCAGATCTGGACATTTCCCACCAATTAGATTTTGGGTTCAATTCTCATATTTAGCTTTCTTAAATATGGTGTTTCATTGCCATATCTGTTTTAGCTACTGCTTGTCTTACCTGCCGAGGCATATGCTTCTGAAATTCAATATGGTTTCCTCCATAACCATTGGTTACACATTTCCCCGACAGACAGTTGACTGACTGCAGTTGTACGAGGCCTTGATTTATGTGATCTAACTATTTTAGAGCTACATCATGCATTGCTCAGGTGTGAGTTCTGGTGAGGTGAGGCCTACACGAACGCACATTCTCTGTCAGACACTACAATTACACTCCACTGAAGAGATGCTTGGCTGATGTGTTTATAATGAGGGCGTAGGACTGGATACATGGTACAGTACAGACTCGTTGACTCTGACTTTGCTTACCCTTGGAAAGCTTTCTGCGCCCCATGATCCAACATCTGAAGAGCTGATAAAAACCCTGCAGTTGCCTCAAAGCAGCTGCAAGGCTTAACATTGTCAAAAAGGGTTTTTATTTCTCTCCTGTTTTGACCTCCTGTGTATATTTTATTGAGCTGCTCTCATCCCACGGGAGTGTGAGGCAGCCATAAGCTACGTTGAAAATGTATTTCAGAGCTCATTAACACGGAAAGCGCATGCGGCATGCCTGAACATGCAATGTACTTTTCAGAGACACTGGTGAACGGTAGGTGCGGCTACGCTGCTGAAACAAGCTCAGAATCTTTGTTTTAGGGCAGTTAATTAACTAACAGGGCTTCAGATAGAGTGTATACTTACAGAGTGTGTGAACGCGTCACAAATGGTCTCACAGTTCACAAATATGAGGGTCTTTTATATTAGCTGACTTGAATTTGGATTTTTTTTCCAGAATGATCGTGATCAATTTATTAAATGAAAAATAAAATTCAGATAAAACATGATTGTAGGCAGGGCTACTTAGTTTGAAGTTCATGGTGTTACTTGATACCTCGTTATGTCCTTAGTCCTGTGAGAAGCTTCTCTTTGATGCTAAGCATTCTGCACTGGTGCATTTGGAAACAGACATACAGTACAGACACACAGACAGACATATTGCTGTGGTCATACAGCGGCCTGAATATAACCTCAATCCTCCCTTCCACCAGCCTTTGTCTGTTTGCTCAAACCCCTGTGTAAAATGCACCAGCACAAATTATGATAACACAGCCTTTTTAGTTTTCCAAATTAGGCTTGAACGTCAGAAGAGGGCCCTCCAGGGTAGACGGTTAGTCGCAAACCGATGATATATACCTTCCCTCTAGATCCTCCTCTTCCATTTTCCATCATGCAAAGCAAATATCAAAAATGTGATTTGAATCATCCCAGGAAAATGATCCCTGAAGGGCATTACAAGGAGGAAGCATGTAGCGTAACAACCAAATCACGCACAGACCACCTTACCCAGTGTGTGTCCCAAATGGCACCCTATTCCCTATACAGTGCACTAATTGTGAAAGCAGTGCACTATATAGGGGATGGGGTGTGTCATTTGGAATGCAAGCCAAGTTTCTCTTTTACTGGCATCGATGAGTCTCTCTAGCTTACTCTCAGCTCAGTGCACTGCTGGCCCCAGAGAGCATGGACCTGAGTCTCAGAGCTACAGACCACACTGGCCTGGAGGTTAATTACCATCCCCTGAGTGACTTTAGTAGCCCCCTCTCTTTAACAGGGTGACCCATAAATGGTGGATTTCTGAACGGTGCAGGGAAAAAAATGTATCCTCTGATTGTTAGTTTTATGACTTTTTATGATTAATGTCCTTGAGCATGGACGACATGGACTGGAATTCAGTTTCTGAATTCTAAGCTGGATAAACTAGAATAACTAAGTAAAAGACACTTCATGATCAGGGTACAATTTGAATTGTCTTGATGGGGTATGTAGATGTATTGCACCTGGTCTAGTGTCTTGTGGTGTGCGCTCTGTAATCTGGAGGAAAAGCAAGCTTGACACTTCCTTAGGGGAGTCTGGTTCTGCTGTGTAGAATATACCAGAGACAGGTCAGATGCTTTAAAGACACATTTAAAGGACCGGCATCAATCAGCTTCAATCAACTGCAATTCCCAGGCCACATAGAATAGAATCAGAGGTATCTGCAAATGAAATCTTTAAACATCTTAAATCTTTAAAAACTAATTTAGTTAATGTCTTACCATTGCCGATTAAAAGCTCTGTCTGCAATTATATTGGGCCAGTGATTACGGAGTTCTGTGATTTACTGCGTGTGTGTGTGCAAGCGCACGTGTGCGAGAGAGAGAGAGAGAGAGAGAGAGAGAGAGAGAGAGAGAGAGAAAGAGGTTGGCCTCAGTTCAGAATCCCTTGCTTGCATCTTTGTCATTTGCAAGATAATCTCACCATTGATCGATTTGTTAAAATGCTTGAAAATGAAATGAGTGTCCCTCATCCCACTTAATCAAGAGAGACTATTGATCAGGTTGCTAATGAAGGCTCGTTCAGATACGGCTGAGAAGAGTGCACTCCTATCATGTCATGTTGTGGAGTAATAGGATGTCTTTATCAAAAGATGCCCAGATATCAGTATCAGCCCTGCTTGAGTTTCAAATGGAAACCTGTTCTGGTTTTCTTTCCATTGTGATAGGTGTTTTAATCTGAGGACTACATCAGGGAGCGAGCAAAGAAGTTGAGATAACGTCAATACATGCATATTCCCAAAATGTGACCATCTGTTATTAGCCCGCTATTAGCCTACTGTTTACCATTTAAGCCATTAGCCAACTGCCCCAATGGTCATTTTAGGGGAATTTAGAATCAATACCTGCTCAACAATATCTGTTGCTTGGCGGTTTTGCCTCATTATTGCCAAGCATTAAGTGAAGTCTGCCATGAATAATATTTATGTAGAAGATAGATTAATGGAGATATCAATATGTGAATGATGAGAGTGAAAAGGCCAGTCATTTGGCCACTCTGGGTGACCCCTGAGGAGGAGGTCAGTAGCTCTAGCGCTGAGGGTAACATTGACTTACCACGTAAGTACATGTTGAGTGGCTCTTACTGCTTAAAGCATGACTGACCTCTAGACAGAAGCATCGTTGGGTGCTCGGTGTTCCATGGAGGTTGTTGTAGTAATAATACCATGAGATTTGACAGAAAATCCTGACATAGGAGCCCTTCATTTCATACAGGTTTAGGGTTGGGTTAGGGTTTGAGCTGGGGTTAGGTTTATAGTTAAGGTTAGGGCTATGAGAGCTGGACCTTTTACTCTGTATGGATCACTTCTCTGGTGCCTATTGGACAGAGAGTGACGAAGTGGACTTGGCAGCAGAGGGCTCATAATAATGGTTGGAATGGAGTGAATGGTATCAAACCCATGAAAACCATTTTTTTCATACCATTCCATTTACTTCATTCCAGACATTATTATGAGCCGTTCTCCCCTCCAAGTAGTAAACCACAGTAAAGCTCCTCTAACAGAGAGAAGGTTGTGGACTCTCCTCTCTCTGGTCGGGTTCTACAACGCCTTTCAGATGTCCTTGTATTTTCAACATCAGTTTGGCTCTTGATGCCCAGTTTACACGTATAATGCATTTCCTATAAAGGCAAAACGTGCCCAATCACACCTAATGGCTGTTGTGTTAAAACACAGCCTTCAGTTCTCTAGGGGTCCATATACTACCCAGAATGCATTGAATGCTTTGACCACAGAGCCTGCCTGCATACAGGGGGCATAGTGTTGTGATCAGAAGGTAGTGGTGGTGGGGGTGTTTGGAGAGAGACATCCATTTCAGCATTTTTAATATGTGTATCCTATTAAGTGCTTTTTGATAATTGTGCTTTGTACTTTTTACAGCACTTCAGTCTATTCCCAGTTCAATTTCCTCTTTTATCGGACGTGTGAAATATTGATCTCTGACAGATAAAAGCAAACACCATAATCTCACCCCGGTCGGCTTGGTAGTGAGTGAGTGGAGGAGCGACGCAGAGGAGAGGAGGGTTGGAATGCACTGGGGACCGGTCACACTTCCAAACCCTCTTTGTTTTATTGCATTTTTTCGTCAACAGAATTTACCTACTGCACTCTGGGATGTTTATGTAAAACACCTGCCCGTGTTTTGACGGGCCGTTGATATGACCATCTCTCTCACCAGTGTCCCCCTCCTCCTCTGCACCGCTATCCCCCGCAGCCCCCTGATTGACATTTTGCAAAGCGCAGCGTAGGGGCTCCCGAGGTGCTTTCGATGATTGCCGCTGCTTAAACTGCTGTCAGAGCCGCCAAAATAACAGTGATTTATCTCCATAGCGGTTTATGGAAGTTAGTGTTTTCTGTTAACCTGCAGCACTCAAATGCAGCTTGGTGCAGCCTCGCCATCACATTAACCTCAATCAATCACACCTTGATTTTTCCATAAAAGAAAAGCCAGCTGTAAATAACACTCTGCTATTGGCACTGGTTGCTGCTGAACGAATAAAGCCCCAATAGCATCTCTCATCTCCACTGAGATCTGCATTACAGCTGGCATTATCTATCTGCAGATATCACTGTTGAATGTTTCCAAATGCCCCTGAATAACACAGGGAATAATCTGATTCTAATACCTGGAGTTCTAAGTAGGGTCAGTTCATATCGAGGAAGATTTAATGAAGGGTAAGTAGCAGCAATATCAAGAGACACACAGGGAAGTTACAGTTTAGCAGTGGAAAATACTCCATGTAAATCCAGTGTTCCTAATCTCCTACTGTAACTGGTGTGAAATGGCTAGCTAGTTAGCGGTGTGAAATGGCTAGCTAGTTAGCGGTGTGAAATGGCTAGCTAGTTAACGGTGCACTCTAGTGGCATTTCAATCGGTGACGTCACTCGCTCTGAGATCTCGAAGTAGTTGTTTCCCTTGCTTTGCAAGAACTGCAGCTTTTGTGGCGCGATAGATAATGATGCTTCTTACGTGACTGTTGTCGATTAGTGCAGAGGGTCCCTGGTTTGAGCCCAGGGGCAAGGAGAGGGACGGGAACAATACTGTTACACTAGCATTAGAAAAGTTAGAAAATGTTCATCCTGGGAGTAATCCAAAATGTAACTTCTTATCATTTTATTAAGCATGTACATTTGACAGTCCCTGTTGTATCTACTCATTATTTGATTGCAGGTCTTCCTGAGATAATGGAATCAGGCGTTTTGATACTGAAAGTGTTGTTAATCTCCTAAACTCTCTGGCTACTCATCCCAGAGCATCATTTCTCTCTCCTGTCAGTCCAGTCTGGGAAGGAAGAGATGCCAGAGGAGATGGACCCTGATCCATTTCTTCCATGCAACCCAAAGCAGGAGCATTTTTCCTTTTGGTTGTTGTTTTCCATCCTTTTTAGCTTTGCAGACACTATTCGAGATTTACTGCAAACATTTGACCATCCAGCCCGGCATATTGACTGTGTTTGACAAGCGTAATCCTTTTCTTCTTCCCAGTCACTTCCAATCAGCGATCAATCAGGGCATCAATGCCTGCAGACTGCTATGAAGTCAGGCGCAGTGTTCGATTATCAGCCAGGCACCTTGTGGGCTCTGCTCTTCGCTCTCCGCTATAATATAGTGAATGATTCATCTTCAAAGATATCTTAAGTGGTTGGCGGGGAAGGCACAGAAGTAGCTATGATGCTTCTTTTGTTGACTGCAGCTCTTTTTTTTTTACCCAAACCACAATCTTTTAAAACAACACAAACATCAACACATCAACACTTTTCCAAGAAAAATGCAGGGTGTTTGATGTGAGTCATTCCATCTCTCTCTTCAGAGAGGATCTCTCTGTGGCTTTGAGTTTTTATCAGAAACAAAAGTGTTGATACTTTCTGTCAGAATTGTAAAACTTGTTGTGAATTTCAAACAGGATTTCTTGTCATCCATGCTCATTCTTTTTGCACACCTTTCTAAAAATACGGATTACTATGGCTGTACAAACCCCACAGATTCTCCATAGTTTAAACAGGTGTAGCTAGATATGCCAAATGAGTCTCTGCTGATCCACTAGATGATGATGATGGGTCTATAATGGTTTGTTTGTCTTGTCTGCGGTGTGTATGTCTCATTCACTCATTTCAGTTGTGATAGTCTTCATCAACATTGTGACCGATACAAACCTTAACAAAAAGGGTCACAAACCTGCCCCATGTCACCGAACAACCCAGAGCACACATTAAAGGCCTGATCTCTACAGAATGAAGTCAGCCTTCAAGTCACACAATACCGCTATTGCACCAAACACTTGTTCTTACTAATACATAGATGTAAGCTGGGAGGGGTGACAGGGGAGCACAGTGGCTTTAGAGAAGTATTAAAGGAAGTGTAGTAATTATAGTAGAGACAGTGTCAGTGACCTCTAGATTGCTGTATCTTGTCTCTTTTGTCCCTGCCTCTGCTACCAGCCTCATTGGCTGAAATTGTCTCTTTTCATTTTGTCTCTCTTGAAAAAAAAAATGGTGGTATTGGGAGGCAGTGAAGTGTGACGTTTTGGCTTTTTCTGTCTCCCTCCCTCCTTGAAATCCCTCCCGCCCTCCCTCTGTCCTTCCCTCGCCCCTCCCTCCATCCCCTCTTTCTTACTGGGAGGTCCATGAACAGCTGGGCCCCGGAAGAGGAGAGATATAATTCGATGATGATCAGGTGTGTGTGTGGGTTTACCCCCCTCCCCCCCCCTGCTATTGTCAGGTGTCAGGTGAAAGACAGACCATGTCAGAGGCTGTGGCTTTCAGCTGCTCCTCTCTGGCTATTGCACCAGTCAGTCAGTCAGTCACACTCTTCAACAGCATTACCATAGGCTGATGAGAAACATCATGCCTCCCTCGTCTCAGTATCAAACACACTGAGGGAAAGGAGCATTTCAACAGTCCACACTCATATGCTCATCATTTGTCATTGGGCCTCAGAACTAATTTAAGCGGATTGACAAAACAAAGAACATGAGTAACAAAGAAACCCAGCTCCAGGCGTTCAGCATTCTCTTCTGTTATCCTCTTGTATTCTACTTGGATATAAGAGGATGGTCAGTTTGCACATTGCTTAAACGACTCAAACACAGACACATTTCATTGCCACAACCAAACAGGTTAATGTGAGTTCATATGATGTCTGCTTAAAATAGGTCATCCATTTTACACACACCTCATTCACTTGCACAAAACTATACTGATTAAAACTCTGATACTTTACATTGAACCCCTGCGAAGACAGTTAGCATTACAATCCTGCTCCTTCTCTCTCTGTAATGTCACTGTATAACTGATCCTCACTAACAGCATCGCGGCTTGGTAATGGCCACCTCAGTTAGAGCGGGTTCAGACTAAAGATCTGCTGGCTGGGCTGTCATTAGCGCCTACTACCTTTAGCATGTTAATTGGTATTCTCCTGGTCTGTGGGGAGGCTGTTTGAGATGGAGGGGGACACGCGGCCTCTGCTCAATCACTATCACAGAAGACATGCTGTTTCTGGCTATGTTATGCAGCTCAGAGCAGCGTAGGGCTGGGGATTGTCACTGTGCTGCTGGGCCGTGGGGACTGGGAGCAGAGGATCTGACATTCACACCACATCAGACTGTCTGCTGGGAGTCCTTAAATCTCTCTGGGCTGCCTCTCAGAAGTCAGGCCCACTTCATTATCTTTGGTTTCTATGTTTGTTGGTTTGTTTGTCTGCTTGTCTGTTTGTTTGGTCTCTTCTGTCAGATGTTGGTATGATGGTATAGCCACAGATCATAAGCAGACACAACCTATTAATAAATATACAGTGGAATAGAAATTGAATAACTTTATTGTCCAAACAGAGTGGGAATTTGTGTTTGGCGTCACAATGATAAAACATGGGCAATGTTACAACATCATGAGTTCAAAAGCATCAGGATCATTTCACATCAACTGTGCAAATAGATCTTTATTTTTTTATTAATCAAACAATCAATTCAGATAAATGGTCAGACTACATAAACAAATATTTGGCATAAAGGGAGAATAGCACAATTACACATGTATCCTGCATTACCATTCAGTCAACATGACTTTGTCTCAAGGGTGACTGACTGACTGACTGATGCTTTTCAAAAGCCATCTCACTTTTGAGCCTGAAAAGAGCCATGAAAACTCACAATTTGTTAAAGTGTTAAAGCTTCAAATCGATAGCATTTAGCTAGCTGTGACAAAATACATAAAAAGAGAATCAATGCTTATAAAGTGAGATCAGCTTCACAAGAATGTCTCCTCTCTCTCCATTCACATCTACATGTTCTGGACTCCCGTCCAGCCGTATGCAGTGCATGGTTCACCCTCATTCCAGCCAGGTACAGGTCAGTTATCCTACCTATTAGCTGTAGGTGGTGTAACACCTCCTCACTGTGAACACCTGCAATTAACACACTCTGAGGAGAAGACACACTTGATTTAAATCCCCTTGTTCCTGCTGTTGATAGTTTTTAGGATGTCTGTGGGATGAAAACAGTCAGCATTGTGCCTAAAGTAGAGACAACATTAAAAAATGAAGAATACAATAACGTTTTTGATGTTGTTGTTGAAAGTATTTGCAGACATACTGTAATTGAATCCTATTTTGTTTTACTTAAAGGACAAACCACTATGGAGGACCAGTCCCTATGTCCACACCTGGGTTGTGATGGTGGGGTTTAAGTACATATATTTTACCTTGTCATTGTGACAGCAGAGGCTCAAGCATGTCCCCCTCACTTGAGTCTCAAGCACCTGCTAAGCTCTGCCATGCTTGGAGAAAATATCATGTTTGGCATGTTTTTGAAAATTCACCTTGAAGTACGTGTCTGTGTGGAGAGATATATTGTATATCCTTTTGGTGTTTGTTTTCTTTTGAAATGTGAGTATTTTTTATACATAAAAGGTTGGAAATTATATATAATATCCATCATAAAAGTCTTCTTCATTATTCAATATCCATACATGAAACCAGCACCATAATGACTTTTTGGATGAACTTCAAAACTAATCAATTTAGGAATTAAAGCATATAAAATAGTTCCTATTTTGATTATAAATAATAACAGAATACCTATAATTGATTAAGGTTTTCTCAAAATGCATTTCAGAACTATCATGACATCAATTCTAAAGAGGCAGGCATATACAGAACTGAAGAATACTGTAGGTGATGGTTTACAGTGCACATTACAGTTTTTTTCGATTGCTAAACGACAGTGGACACAACTGGAGTCACATGTGCAAAACTCTAACTACAGTCTGCACAGCAGCAGTTCATGTGGACCAAACTCTAGTTCGTTTTTCATTGCTTGAACACAGTTTTCAAAACTCTACACACTTATCCCATGACTTTAACCACAACCTGCACAACACTGTGGATTTACAGCACTTTGTTCAAATGCTAACACACTGCTGTCAAAACTGTGAACCACACATTCAAAACGGAATAGATTTCAGCCTTGTGCCTTTCAAACACTGCTGATTGCAATTTCAGCTGAAAGGCTAAGCAGGTGTCTTGTTTTAGACTTGTTAGTGAACACACACGCATATTACAGTATATATAGGTAGAGCTCAGAAAGACTCATTTTGGAAATGGAACAAGGAAGATGTGTTCGTGGAGGGAGAAGGGTGGCAGGGAGAGGGCGGATGCGTGGAGGAAGACAAAGAAATAAAGGCTACACTTATAGACCATGTCGTGAACCATGGTCTCTCATTGAGAGAGGCAGGGTTGAGGGTGCAACCCAATCTGCAAAGATCCCCAGTGGCATCTGTAATGCGAATTCTCCATCATGCAAACAGGTGAGAGTTACATCCTTACAGTAAATGAAAACATTACAGGAATCTATTTTGTATTGCAATTATAGAATATTTACACAGATATATATTACAGTAAGTTTGACTGTAAAATATATTTTTACAACAGGACCCAAAGGCTGCCCCCAACAGGGGGAAGAGGAAAAATATTTTCAGATGCGCAGGAAAATGCTATTGTTGACATGGTTGTTGTCAACAATGCAATAAAACTGCGGGAGATTCAAGATAGAGTGCTGGCTGATAATGATATATTTGAAAATGTTAATTCTGTCAGCACAACAACTATTGCTCGAGTCCTAAAGAAACACCAAGTTACAATGAAACAGTTATACACTGTACCGTTCGAGAGAAACAGTGAACGGGTAAAATAGCAAAGATACCAATATGTCCAGGTAAGACGTCTGAGGTTACGTACACAGCTATACAAAATATTTAGTTTTTGTCATAGTTTGCGATAAAGTTGCTTTTCACCACTCTGCAGCTGTCACAGATTGGTTTGCAGCACATCACAGATTTATGGTTTTGTACCTGCCTGCATATTCACCCTTCCTCAACCCAATAGAGGAGTTTTTCTCTGCCTGGAGGTGGAAAGTGTTTGGTCACCACCCACATGACCAAATGTCTCTTTTGGAAGCCATGCGTGCTGGATGTGAGGACACCAGTCCAGAGGACTGCCAGGGATGGATAAGACACTCCAGAAGGTTCTTCCCCAGGTGCATGGCAAGAGAAAACATTAGATGTGATGTTGAAGAAAACCTGTGGCCTGATGCTAGAGAGAGACAGGATTAGCCCCTCAATTATTTGTTCGAATTACAGTATGTACTTTTAGTTTCTACCTTTTTTTTCTCATTACTGTAATTCCGTAAATTACTACAGACTGTTGAAGCAAACTGCTAATTTTCATTTACCTTAAAGAATTGTTATGTTCTAAAAATTTTAATAAATCATGTGAAAGAATGTCACTCTTTTCTTTGAAGAAAATATTACTTTGTATGAAGTCACTGAAATTGTTCAAACTGTAAAGATGAAAAGTTTGTATTTTCTGTATTGGTGTTTGATGCTAGTGTTTTTACTCTCAGTGTGTTCTGAGTGACAGTGTGTGTTATCTCAGTGAGGGTTGTGCATAGTGTTTGGCTGCACTGAGCGTGTTTTGAGCCATGTGTTAAGAGTTGTGTTGCTTGGAATGAGTTTTGCAGGTGATGTGAACTGTTTAGCTCAGGTGACTGTTGGTAGTGCAGACTGTAGTTAGAGTTTTGCACATGTGACTCCAGTTGTGCCCACTGTCGTTTAGCAATCGAAAAAAACTGTAAATGTCAAAACAAGCTAGAAACTTGCACAGGTTAGTACTTATAACTCAAATGTAATAAAAAGCTGAGGAATGTACTTAATAGAATGTTTCAAAGATCTTGAATGAATCCAACTATTTTGGTAATATTGAAACTTAAAGAAGGTGAACTCAGCATGGAGACTCCATGTTAAAGGATACAGACATGCCACAGAAATTCCTATTTAATATATTCATATTAAATGTAACTCCTTGCCATATAGTACTCTTGAGATAATCCATTTTTATAAACATGTTATAAATGTACATTCCAGTGTTATGCAGAATTTCTGTTTGTCCTTTTGTTTTCTGTATCAATAGATTCCTGTTAATTCCTTCAAATTATTATCAGAATTATCACTGTATGTTACAATGTTGGATTTGTTTTTCCAATAGTTATCTGAACTATTTTTAAAAGTTTTCTCTGATTGCTTTAATCGTTTTAATAAAGCGCCAGAGGAAAAGCACTCTAAACGATTGCATCCGAAATGTCACACAAACATGGGTTTGTTTTCTGGTTATTCGATTTTTCTTAGTTGGGCACATTCTATTTCAGGGTCTGCCTACATGACTTTAAATCAGTTCCAAGCACTCAGTAGTACGTTCTCTTTTAATGTTGATGTGTTTTACTGTAAAGACCTGCTGGGTCATTTCATCTCTTTTCCCGCACTCTCAAACCAAGCACTTTCCATGGTACTATTAGAACTGTATGTGTGTGTGTGTGTGTGTGTGTGTCCGTGTCTGTGTCTGTGTGTGTCTGTGTGTGTGTGTGTGTGCGTTCGTTCGTGGGTGCGTGTGTCTATGTGTATGTGTATGTGTGTGCATGTATACATGCATGCGTGTGTATGTGCCTTGGTGCGTAGATATGTACTGTATGTGTGTGTTATCACATGCATGCATGTGTGTGAGCATTTTTTTGTGACAATGTGTGTGTATCAGTGTCTGTGATCTGGAGCACATCGCCCCACAGTGGTGTACAGTAGTCTCAGCATGTCCCAGTCAACCAGCCCAGCCACTCACTCCCTTCTGCCTCCTGACTGACTCCCCAGTGCGTCCGAGGTGAACAGCACATTTACATAAAGGTGCAAACGCTTGGCCACAAGATCATCGACACTGTTTATGGTTTGATCAGCTATGATTGATGCTCTGTTCATTCAAATCTAACGTGGCGTATTTTCACTGCCAAGGGACCCATGAAGAGGTTCAATTACAGAGCAATCTCATTAATTCCAGAGGCTTGTTACGCGGAGAGGACATACAGTGGGTTTTTCTGATTCTGGAATGCAGATGTGTTCAGAACATAATTAGTAGATAAGAGTTGTAATTGGAACCTGCTGTGTGGCTGCAGAGGGTGTAGTCCTCTCTATGTTTTACAAGTTCCACAGTGTGGAAGTACACTTTTTTATAACCTGCTCACACACACACACACCATCCATCACACACACACAAACAGTGGGAGGGGAGGGAGCGACCAACCACTGCTCCATGGTAAATGTGTTAGTGGAAGTGTGTCTGATGGAGAAATGCATAACCTGGAAATGCTATGGTTGTGCTGGGAAAATGAGGGCTGTGGAAAGAACCATGCAAGGCTATATGACAGGTTTGATGACAGTTTTTATGTTAATATAAATATTGGTGTATAATTATCAAGACTGTTATTTATTTTGTTTAAATTATCAGAAGCTCGGAAAATCGATGCACAAGTTTTGCATGGAGTTTTTTCCTTTAACTTGTACAGTCATATATTAAGTTATAGCTACTGTTGTATGTGTTCACTAAAGACAAGTGTAGTGAATCTAGAATGAATCTAGAACAGGTCTGACACACACAGTCCTAGTGTCAACCATGATAGGCAATATACAGTGCCACCCAATACTTCATGGAGTGGACAGCATCTTCTTTGGGTTGTTGAAGAATGTGGGGTGGAAACATCAAACACTCCTGTGTGCATTTTTCTCAGGACCTTTATGGCGTTTTATGACACAACGCAGGTCTTTTTTTTCTGGCCCTGTCTCCCAGGTCATGTAAAATGTCAGGGAGGTGGAGGGCTGGTTATAGGGGTGGTACAGGCCTACAGGGCTGCATAGAGGCATATCAAAGAGCCGTGGGGGGGGGGGGGGGGGGGGGGGCGGCCACCCCCTGGTCCAACACACACCACACAGCCAGGTTCATTGGGCTCGTTAGACAGACCCGTTATTTAAAAATGCCTGCCTCTCAGCCGAAGGAGAGACTATGGGGGACTTGCTGTAGCGCTACATAAAGTGGTTAGAGCGTTGGACAGCAAGGTTGCTCCCCCCGAGCTGACAAGGTACAAATCTGTCGTTCTGCCCCTGAACAGGCAGTTAACCCACTGTTCCCAGGCCGTCATTGAAAATAAGAATTTGTTCTTAACTGACTTGCCTGGTTAAATAAAGGTAAATAATAATAACATAAACGTCAGCAGCTCCAACTCTGACCCCCTCTCCCCCAACTCTGAGAGCAGATATGAGGCTGACTGTACTCACCGCGGTGGTCCACACTCGTCTGGTCTGGAGCTATGGGGCAGGGGGCCCGGCAGACCCCTCCCCCTGGCCAAGGGTGTTAGCAGAGATGTGAGAAGTGTGTGAGGTAGGGAGGGGGGACGCAGAACGTCAAGCAGGCAGACCAAGGGCCATTACTGGTGTGGAGGACGGGGGAGGCAGGGGAGGAGGGGGAGGCAGAGGAGAGTGTAACCCAGTGCTGGGTGGCGGATCTCCCCCAGCTGTGCCCATCTGAGGGGAAAAGCGAGCCAGAGGAAGCTCCATTAGTTCCAGGGAAAGGCCCTCTGTGGCCCACAGTCAGCCGCAGCCGAGCAGAAACACCCAGAGCTCTCTCTCTCTCTCTCTCTCTCTCTCTCTCTCTCTCTCTCTCTGTGTGTGTGTTTGTTTCTCTCTCCCTCTCTCTGCCTCTCCTCATCTCTAGTTCTGTTTCTCTCACTCTCTCCTAACCCCTCTCTCTCCTCCATTTCTATCTCACTCTCCTTCCCTCACTCCCTTCCTCCCTTCCAGGAACCCTCCTCACCGTAACCTCAATTAGGAGCTCAGGACCAGAGGTCTGAGGACAATGAACAAAGAACTCTGATTCACTTGGGTCAGGTCATAAACAGTACAATAATTGGCACGTCTCAAGTTCTCCTTTATGATCTACGTACACGTCACTGTGGCCAATTACACAAGGGCTAGTTGCCCTGAAAAATAATCACCAGATAAATATTTCCCCATACGGCACCATTGTAAATGCAGTGTGTGTTAATTCAAGTCAAACAAATAAATTAGACACAAGTTCAACACTCACTGCTGCTCCATTCAATGTCTTACTGTGTGAAGAAGCAGTGTAAGGTGACAGCTAGGCTCCACCTCCTAAAGGTAACATTAGAAACACAGTTCCATTTCAAATGTACTTAGTAGATTTCCGACCAATTAGAGAGATATTCTGGGAATTCACAGGGACCAGTGGCAGCAGCAGAACTGTGTAATGTTTTAAGAAACCCACCACTAATGCTGTTTTGTCTGAGCAGACCAGAAAAACACTGTCCTGCAAAGCACAGCGTGCCTGAAGGAGAGGGAACATGTGTTTACATCAAAGTCAGCCATGTCTCTGTGACTGTGGTGCTCCTCAAGCGCCAGGCTTGTGGTTGATTAATTCATGCAGGCTGTTTCTTTAGTTAGGGTTAGACACTTCACTGAAATGAGAGAGCCTCAGTCGCCTCTTCCATGTGTGGTCAAGGAGGTAACCTTGTTCCGGTCTCTCTCTCTCTCTCTCTCTTTCTCTCTCCTAAAATAACAGAGTAGAGGAGGGTGGAGGGACAACAAAAGCCGCTAGACCCCTTTGGTCTCTATTGTCCACTGACCCATATCTCTATTAATTACATACGTGGTTTATCTTTCATACACTCCCAGTGCCTGCGGCGAGACGGCTTCCGCTGCAGGAACACTTCAAATGAGACTAGATCCATGTCAGATGTATGGTCTTTCCTGCTTTAGAGAAACGACTCAACATGTCCTGAAGAGCTTCTTATCCTCCTTATCTCAACAGTATTAATGACTAGGGATCGTGGTGGACATGCTGGACAGATGGAAAGACTTGCTAGACATATTGAATGTAATTTATATTCATAGTTTTCTCAGGTTGGTTTTGTTTTGAGCCTTTTTGAAGCATTTTCAGCATTGTTTTTTGCACAATAATAATACATTTTCTTTGAACTAGTATTTGTTGATGTCTGTATGTACTGCATGTTTGTCTACAGATGTGGGATCTTTTATCACCCTGTTGCATGACATTTTAAATGTAGTGTACTGGGGTTTTAAAAAGGCTTCTAAAGTGTGTCATTTCCGACAAAAATGTACATTTATGATAATCCACAAGCTAATTCCCATTTATAAATGCTGCAGAATTAATTTCCAGCTGTAGGAAACTGGCTCAAATTAAGTTCCTACATCTGTATGTGCAATTGATGACTTACCTGTCTGTCTGTATGTTTGTCTGTGTAGTACATGTCTACCTTCTACCTAAAGTCTCTATCTGTGTA
>NW_027258639.1:0-7500 GCF_045791955.1 Oncorhynchus clarkii lewisi | reverse complement strand
CTGCAATTCATATTTAGAGCCAGCTTAATACAAACACACTGCAATTCATATTTAGTCAACTCAATATATAAACACTGCAATTCATATTTAGAGCCAGCTCAAAACATTCATGCTGCAATTCAAATTTAGAGCCAGCTCAGTACATACACACTGCAATTCATATTTAGAGCCAGCTAAATACATACAGAATGCAATTCATATTTAGAGCCAGCTCGATACACACACTGCAATTTATATTCAGAGCCAGCTCAGTACCTACACACTGCAATTCAAATTTAGAGCCAGCTCAGTACCTACACACTGCAATTCATATTTAGAGCCAGCTAAATACATACACACTGCAATTCATATTTAGAGCCAGCTCAATACATAAACACGGATATTAAAATTTAGAGCCAGCTCAATACATAAACACTGCAATTAATATTTAGAGCCAGCTCAGTACATACACACTGCAATTAATATTCAGAGCCAGCTTAGTATACACACTGCAATTCATATTTAGAGCCAGCTCAATACATACACACTGCAATTCATATTTAGAGCCAGCTAAATACATTCACGCTGCAATTCAAATTTAGCCAGCTCAGTACATACACACTGCAATTCATATTTAGAGCCAGCTCAGTACATACACACTGCAATTCATATTTAGAGCCAGCTCAATACATTCACACTGCAATTCATATTTAGAGCCAGCTCAGTACATACACACTGCAATTCATATTCAAAGCCAGCTTAGTATACACACTGCAATTCATATTTAGAGCCAGCTCAACACATACACACTGCAATTCATATTTAAAGCCAGCTCAGTACATACACACTGCAATTCATATTTATAGCCAGCTCACTACATACACGCTGCAATTCATATTTAGAGCCAGCTCAATACATACACACTGCAATTCATATTTAGAGCCAGCTCAGTACATACACACTACAATTCATATTTAGAGCCAGCTTGATACACACACTGCAATAAATATTCAGAGCCAGCTCAGTACCTACACACTGCAATTCATATTTAGAGCCAGCTCAGTACATACAAACTGCAATTGATTTTTAGAGCCAGCTCAATACATTCACACTGCAATTCATATTTAGAAACCAGCTAAATACATACACACTGTATTTCATATTTAGAGCCAGCTCACTACATACACGCTGCAATTCATATTTAGAGCCATCTAAAAACATTCACACTGCAATTCATATTTAGAGCCAGCTCGATACACACACTGCAATTCATATTTAGAGTCAGCTCAGTACATAAACACTACAATTCATATTTAGAGCCAGCTCGATACACACACTACAATTCATATTTAGAGCCAGCTCAGTACATGCACACTGCAATTCATATTTAGAGCCAGCTCGATACACATACTGCAATTCATATTTAGAGCCAGCTCAGTACATGCACACTGCAATTCATATTTAGAGCCAGCTCAGTACATACACACTGCAATTCATATTTAGAGCCAGCTTAGTACATACACACTGCAATTCATATTTAGAGCCAGCTCAGTACATACACACTGCAATTCATATTTAGAGCCAGCTCAGTACATACACACTGCAATTCATATTTAGAGCCAGCTTAGTACATACACACTGCAATTCATATTTAGAGCCAGCTCACTACATACACACTGCAATTCATATTTAGAGCCAGCTCAGTACATACACACTGCAATTCATATTTAGAGCCAGCTCACTACATCCACACTGCAATTCATATTTAGAGCCAGCTAAATACATACACACTGCAATTCATATTTAGAGCCAGCTCAGTACATGCACACTGCAATTCATATTTAGAGCCAGCTCGATACACACACTGCAATTCATATTTAGAGCCAGCTCAGTACATGCACACTGCAATTCATATTTAAAGCCAGCTCAGTACATACACACTGCAATTCATATTTAGAGCCAGCTTAGTACATACACACTGCAATTCATATTTAGAGCCAGCTCAGTACATACACACTGCAATTCATATTTAGAGCCAGCATAGTACATACACACTGCAATTCATATTTAGAGCCAGCTCAGTACATACACACTGCAATTCATATTTAGAGCCAGCTCAGTACATACACACTGCAATTCATATTTAGAGCCAGCTTAGTACATACACACTGCAATTCATATTTAGAGCCAGCTCAGTACATACACACTGCAATTCATATTTAGAGCCAGCTCAGTACATACACACTGCAATTCATATTTAGAGCCAGCTCACTACATCCACACTGCAATTCATATTTAGAGCCAGCTAAATACATACACACTGCAATTCATATTTAGAGCCAGCTCAGTACATGCACACTGCAATTCATATTTAGAGCCAGCTCAATACACACACTGCAATTCATATTTAGAGCCAGCTCAGTACATGCACACTGCAATTCATATTTAAAGCCAGCTCAGTACATACACACTGCAATTCATATTTAGAGCCAGCTTAGTACATACACACTGCAATTCATATTTAGAGCCAGCTCAGTACATACACACTGCAATTCATATTTAGAGCCAGCTCAGTACATACACACTGCAATTCATATTTAGAGCCAGCTCAGTACATACACACTGCAATTAATATTTAGTCAGCTCAATACATACACACTGCAATTTATATTTAGAGCCAGCTCAGTACATACACACTGCAATTCATATTTAGTCAGCTCTGTACATACACACTGCAATTCATATTTAGAGCCAGCTCAATACATTCAGACTGCAATTCATATTTAAAGCCAGCTCAGTACATACACACTGCAATTCATATTTAGATCCATCTCAGTACATACACACTGCAATTCATATTTAGAGCCAGCTCAGTACATTCACACTGCAATTCATATTTAGTCAGCTCAATACATCAACACTGCAATTAATATTTAGAGGCAGCTCAATACATAAACACTGCAGTTCATATTTAGAGCCAGCTCAGTACATACACACTGCAATTCATATTTAGAGCCAGCTCAATACATTCAGACTGCAATTCATATTTAAAGCCAGCTCAGTACATACACACTGCAATTCATATTTAGAGCCAGCTCAGTACATACACACTGCAATTCATATTTAGAGCCAGCTCAGTACATACACACTGCAATTCATATTTAGAGCCAGTTCAATACATTCAGACTGCAATTCATATTTAAAACCAGCTTAGTACATACACACTGCAATTCATATTTAGAGGCAGCTCAGTACATACACACTGCAATTCATATTTAGAGCCAGCTCAGTACATACACACTGCAATTCATATTTAGAGCCAGCTCGATACACACACTGCAATTCATATTTAGAGCCAGCTCAGTACCTACACACTGCAATTCATATTTAGAGCCAGCTCAGTACATACAAAGTGCAATTCATATTTAGAGCCAGCTCAATACATTCACACTGCAATTCATATTTAGAAACCAGCTAAATACATACACACTGCATTTCATATTTAGAGCCAGCTCACTACATACACCCTGCAATTCATATTTAGAGCCAGCTAAATACATACACACTGCAATTCATATTTAGAGCCAGCTCGATACACACACTGCAATTCATATTTAGAGTCAGCTCAGTACATAAACACTACAATTCATATTTAGAGCCAGCTCGATACACACACTACAATTCATATTTAGAGCCAGCTCAGTACAAACACACTGCAATTCATATTTAGAGCCAACATACACACTGCAATTCATATTTAGAGCCAGCTCAGTACACACACACTGCAATTCATATTTAGAGCCAGCTCAGTACAAACACACTGCAATTCATAATTAGAGCCAGCTTAATACAAACACACTGCAATTCATATTTAGTCAACTCAATATATAAACACTGCAATTCATATTTAGAGCCAGCTCAAAACATTCATGCTGCAATTCAAATTTAGAGCCAGCTCAGTACATACACACTGCAATTCATATTTAGAGCCAGCTCGATACACACACTGCAATTTATATTCAGAGCCAGCTCAGTACCTACACACTGCAATTCATATTTAGAGCCAGCTCAGTACATACACACTGCAATTCATATTTAGAGCCAGCTCAGTACCTACACACTGCAATTCATATTTAGAGCCAGCTAAATACATACACACTGCAATTCATATTTAGAGCCAGCTCAATACATAAACACGGATATTAAAATTTAGAGCCAGCTCAATACATAAACACTGCAATTAATATTTAGAGCCAGCTCAGTACATACACACTGCAATTAATATTCAGAGCCAGCTTAGTATACACACTGCAATTCATATTTAGAGCCAGCTCAATACATACACACTGCAATTCATATTTAGAGCCAGCTAAATACATTCACGCTGCAATTCAAATTTAGCCAGCTCAGTACATACACACTGCAATTCATATTTAGAGCCAGCTCAGTACATACACACTGCAATTCATATTTAGAGCCAGCTCAATACATTCACACTGCAATTCATATTTAGAGCCAGCTCAGTACATACACACTGCAATTCATATTCAAAGCCAGCTTAGTATACACACTGCAATTCATATTTAGAGCCAGCTCAACACATACACACTGCAATTCATATTTAGAGCCAGCTCAATACATACACACTGCAATTCATATTTAGAGCCAGCTAAATACATTCACGCTGCAATTCAAATTTTGCCAGCTCAGTACATACACACTGCAATTCATATTTAGAGCCAGCTCAGTACATACACACTGCAATTCATATTTAGAGTCAGCTCAATACATTCACACTGCAATTCATATTTAGAGCCAGCTCAGTACATACACACTGCAATTCATATTCAAAGCCAGCTTAGTATACACACTGCAATTCATATTTAGAGCCAGCTCAACACATACACACTGCAATTCATATTTAAAGCCAGCTCAGTACATACACACTGCAATTCATATTTAGAGCCAGCTCACTACATACACGCTGCAATTCACATTTAGAGCCAGCTCAATACATACACACTGCAATTCATATTTAGAGCCAGCTCAGTACATACAAACTGCAATTCATATTTAGAGCCAGCTCAATACATTCACACTATAATTCATATTTAGAAACCAGCTAAATACATACACACTGCATTTCATATTTAGAGCCAGCTCACTACATACACGCTGCAATTCATATTTAGAGCCAGCTAAATACATACACACTGCAATTCATATTTAGAGCCAGCTCGATACACACACTGCAATTCATATTTAGAGTCAGCTCAGTACATAAACACTACAATTCATATTAAGAGCCAGCTCGATACACACACTACAATTCATATTTAGAGCCAGCTCAGTACAAACACACTGCAATTCATATTTAGAGCCAGCTTAATACATACACACTGCAATTCATATTTAGAGCCAGCTCAGTACAAACACACTGCAATTCATATTTAGAGCCAGCTCAGTACAAACACACTGCAATTCATAATTAGAGCCAGCTTAATACAAACACACTGCAATTCATATTTAGTCAACTCAATATATAAACACTGCAATTCATATTTAGAGCCAGCTCAAAACATTCATGCCGCAATTCAAATTTAGAGCCAGCTCAGTACATACACACTGCAATTCATATTTAGAGCCAGCTAAATACATACACAATGCAATTCATATTTAGAGCCAGCTCGATACACACACTGCAATTTATATTCAGAGCCAGCTCAGTACCTACACACTGCAATTCATATTTAGAGCCAGCTCAGTACATACACACTGCAATTCATATTTAGAGCCAGCTCAGTACCTACACACTGCAATTCATATTTAGAGCCAGCTAAATACATACACACTGCAATTCATATTTAGAGCCAGCTCAATACATAAACACGGATATTAAAATTTAGAGCCAGCTCAATACATAAACACTGCAATTAATATTTAGAGCCAGCTCAGTACATACACACTGCAATTAATATTCAGAGCCAACTTAGTATACACACTGCAATTCATATTTAGAGCCAGCTCAATACATACACACTGCAATTCATATTTAGAGCCAGCTAAATACATTCACGCTGCAATTCAAATTTAGCCAGCTCAGTACATACACACTGCAATTCATATTTAGAGCCAGCTCAGTACATACGCACTGCAATTCATATTTAGAGCCAGCTCAACACATTCACACTGTAATTCATATTTAGAGCCAGCTCAGTACATACACACTGCAATTCATATTCAAAGCCAGCTTAGTATACACACTGCAATTCATATTTAGAGCCAGCTCAACACATACACACTGCAATTCATATTTAAAGCCAGCTCAGTACATACACACTGCAATTCATATTTAGAGCCAGCTCACTACATACACGCTGCAATTCATATTTAGAGCCAGCTCAATACATACACACTGCAAATCATATTTAGAGCCAGCTCAGTACATACACACTGCAATTCATATTTAGAGCCAGCTCGATACACACACTGCAATTCATATTCAGAGCCAGCTCAGTACCTACACAATGCAATTCATATTTAGAGCCAGCTCAGTACATACAAACTGCAATTGATTTTTAGAGCCAGCTCAATACATTCACACTGCAATTCATATTTAGAAACCAGCTAAATACATACACACTGCATTTCATATTTAGAGCCAGCTCACTACATACACGCTGCAATTCATATTTAGAGCCAGCTAAATACATTCACACTGCAATTCATATTTAGAGCCAGCTCGATACACACACTGCAATTCATATTTAGAGTCAGCTCAGTACATAAACACTACAATTCATATTTAGAGCCAGTTCGATACACACACTACAATTCATATTTAGAGCCAGCTCAGTACATGCACACTGCAATTCATATTTAGAGCCAGCTCGATACACATACTGCAATTCATATTTAGAGCCAGCTCAGTACATGCACACTGCAATTCATATTTAGAGCCAGCTCAGTACATACACACTGCAATTCATATTTAGAGCCAGCTTAGTACATACACACTGCAATTCATATTTAGAGCCAGCTCAGTACATACACACTGCAATTCATATTTAGAGCCAGCTTAGTACATACACACTGCAATTCATATTTAGAGCCAGCTCAGTACATACACACTGCAATTCATATTTAGAGCCAGCTCAGTACATACACACTGCAATTCATATTTAGAGCCAGCTCAGTACATACACACTGCAATTCATATTTAGTCAGCTCAATACATACACACTGCAATTTATATTTAGAGCCAGCTCAGTACATACACACTGCAATTCATATTTAGTCAGCTCAGTACATACACACTGCAATTCATATTTAGAGCCAGCTCAATACATTCAGACTGCAATTCATATTTAAAGCCAGCTCAGTACATACACACTGCAATTCATATTTAGATCCATCTCAGTACATACACACTGCAATTCATATTTAGAGCCAGCTCAGTACATACACACTGCAATTCATATTTAGTCAGCTCAATACATCAACACTGCAATTAATATTTAG
>NW_027258638.1:0-62121 GCF_045791955.1 Oncorhynchus clarkii lewisi | reverse complement strand
CTATTAAAATCAGTAAGTCACATCCATTTTTTTTTTGCCTTTTCAAAAGGGAAAACTAAATGCCTGGGTATGTGATGCACCGGGTATGTGATTAATAAGTTAACAATCATAAAACACATTGTTCACTAGAAAGACTTATCTGAGTCTTCATTCATTGATTGGTCTACCAAAGCTTGTGTTTAACCTGTAATCAAAACCCTAAAACCCAACTTACTGCTATAATAGGGCACAAAGGCCTGTTGCTGATCACTGCTGAAGAAGCATTTCTCCCAGAGCACTGGGATCTCTGAGCGGATGGCTTCAGTAACGTTTTGCATGTTCAGTTGTTTGAGCTCCATCAGTCGCCTGCCCTCTGCCTCCAACTGAGGTGCGTAAAAGAAGAGAGAACAATTTGGTTATTTGATTCTAACATTTTCTTGATTAATAGACAGACCTTGTTTAGAAACAGCTTTAGAATGGCAGATAGAGTACTGGAGACAATGGTGACTAGCCAGGGTACAAACCAGAGGGGTATACATACTACAAAGCCGGATCAATTAGATAACCTTTTTTTGTTTTAACATCATAAACATCTACTGACTTTCTGGTTCATTAAGAAAGCTAAACTTAGATATGTGTTTTAAGTTGTTGAGTCAATTAGACCAAGTCCATTTCAAGCTTATCTTTCAAAAATAAATAAAAACAGTTATTTCAGAATATTTAGGAAAGTAAGGGACATGGTCAACATTTGTTCATTGGGCTTTGGTCAAAATAAGTGCACTAGAAAGGGATTAGGGTGCCATTTGGGACATAAGCTAAGTGTGTTCACTGACAGCATCCAGGTTCTTCTTCTTGGAGACGACCATGTGCTCTGAGAAGAGCTCTCTCTCCTCCTGGGGCACCTGCAGTCTGTCCCACAGCTCCTGGATCTTCTCCCTGTGAGCCTCACACACCGCCTGGTTCTCTGCCTTCCTCTCCTCTAGCTAGACAGAACAACATAGACACGGGACGGTCAGTAAAGGAGCACTATGGAAATGGGCACGTTCTAGGACATCTGTATTGTCTTTACATGGGGCGCGACTGCAATAAAGACCTGGAACACGGCCAATGACAGATATTAGCAACAAAATGCAAATGAAGATATTTACATGATCTATAGTGAAGTGATAATGAACTGATACAGTATTGTTGAAATGTAGAAATGTATTGCGTGTAGGTCGACTGGTTTTCTACTGTATTGTGATGGTGAGCAGATCAACTTTGTTCATTCTGCACAGACATGGCAAAGTATCGCTCAAACCATCATCTCAAACATATTGGATTAGTTCCATTCTCACTTGGCCGAGAAGGAGTTTGAGTGAGGCGATGTTGTCTTTGGACAGGCAGAAGGCCTCCTGGTCCTCGCAGATGATGTCCTTCTCGAAGCTTGTCTCTGGCAGCTGGTCCAGGTCGTCCATGCACAGGATGATCTGCCTCTTGATGCCCACAAACTCAGCACGCCGCCGCTCCTGGCCACAGACAGAGAGATATGCCGTTAGGGATCTCCTCAAATGTGTATATTAGTTTACACCAGTGTTTTCCCCCCAATATTATTTTCTCTAAGTGAGGCGCAGAATCAATGGCCAACCTTTTTTATCTTTACGACAAACAATTCAACTAATCATGAATCTAGACAGAGATTAGTTGAATCAGCAAATAAGTGCCGGGCTGAAACAAAATGGCAGAACAAACAGCAGCTCTCCAGGAGCAGGAAGTATGCACCATCATTCACATCTACGTTCAAATAACATGTTTTCTTTCAAATCCTTTGAGTATTTGATTGAGCCTGCATGATGTATCACATGGGGTTTGCTCCTTTGGGACTATCCCATTAGTTCCATTGCGCCAGGTAAACGCAATCAAGTGCAGCTACATTATATGTTTTTTTAAACAAATACTACTGGTATGTGAATCCAGGGTCTGCTTTTATTACAAATCCCTATCCACCTTCTCTGTGGTCTGGCTGGCGATGTGCTGGCGGAAGCCGTCCAGCTGCTCCAGGGAGGGCACGGCGTTAGGGTCGAGGGCGTAGGGGTCCGAACACAGAGTGTCACATAGGTCCTGGTCGCGCTCCGTCAAGGCCTTCAGCTGCTGCATCCTCTGAGTCCGCTCCTTCACCAACATCTCCACCTGGGTCCGGATCTCCTTCTCCTGCTGCAGCATGGTGACGCCCCTCTCCTCCTGGTGAGAGAAAAGGTATTGGGTGAAGTTGCCCCTACACACTGTATTTCCCCCACTACTGGTTAAGGTGAGTATTGAGGAGGGAAAACTGATCCCAGATCTGTACCCAGGGAAGGCACCAGGGTTGGGGTTAATGCCATTTACATTTTGAGTATTCAGGAAGTAAACTGAAAAGAGAATTTCAGTTTACATCCTGAATTGGCCCCAACCCTGGAAGACTTATCCAAAGAAATCTTCAAATTCAAAAATGGACTTATCTAAACTGGAATGGCCTCATTCCCTTCTTTTCCATAATAGCCCTTTTTTTCTCCATCCACTCATCTTCAAGAAATGGACAGCAATAAGTCCATAAATCATCATAGTAAGCCGTACATGCTTTATCCTAGAAATATAATTACTAGAAAGGACAAAGCCAATCAGACCATGGCAATTTGAGTGAGACATTGATTTGAATCCCTATCCACCAGTCATTATATTTCTATGTGTTATGTCATTTGCATACTAGTAAAACTTTGCAGACCCTGTTAGAAACTGTTAGGATGCTTACCTCAAATGGGGGTAACTGCAGTTCCAAGCACAGCGTATCCAGTTGTTTGCGACAGGCTTCGATGCTGCTCAACAGTCTGGTCCTAAGAGACTCCTCCTCTGTTATCATCATGTCTAACAAACCCTGATGAGAGATGTGCAGAAATGACTAGTCAGGTCACATATAGGAAGGAATACATACTTGTGAATTAGCTACATATAGAAATCTCACATTTAGCAGACTAAATAGATAGGGCATAAGTGTGATGTAGCCTAGCAACACACCCCTCAAAAGTAGGTTAGCTAGCTACTGTACTAGCTCTTCACCAGACGCCCTGGAGCAGAAATAGCTAGTTAACTAGCTACAGCAGGTGCACAGACAGGTGTCACGGCTTTGATAATGTTGTTTATTGGAGAATAATTACACTCTATGCTTGAGTGTCAATTTGTTCTGACTCACCTTGATGTGATTCTTGACCACATTGGTTCTCTGTAGTCTTTGGTCTTCTGGTATTCCTATCTCTTCCCAGATGTCCTTCAAGTGGCAGAGAGCTTTATTCAGGCAAGCCACAGACTCGGCTGCGAGCACCTCACTGGAATGGGCCGGGGACATATATAAAAAGGTTTAATTTTTGGACTGGCATGACAAGTTACTGTTACTTCACTTTGCTGGACCGCTGCAAGTGGCAACGACAAGGGGCAGCACTGCAGCATTAACGTTATTGTCAATGTCGTCCTGCTATTGTAATTTATCAGTCTTTGAATTGATGGCACACAGCAGTCCATCCTTCATTCCGCTTTGCAGACACACCCAGTCGTTAACTGTTAACGTTACAGTATAGTACAATCAAATATGTTATATCTGTGGTATTACAGACAGTAACGTTAGCTAACGTGCTCGCAGCCTAGTCTGTGAATGACTGTCTTGCCTAACGTTAGTCATTCCTGGCAAATTGACATCTAACGTTTGCTAAAATGTTGATTTAGCTAGCAAACTCATAATCTTCAGTAATCTTGCAATTTCTATATAGGTAGCTAGGTATAACGTTAGTCACAAAACACTGGTGCTGTTAAGTTAGCTAACAGCTAGCTTGACATTTCAATTCTGCATGCCAAATGCAATACTTTTTACAAATACAATTCACTTGCCTCTTCCTCATCGTGATGTCCCAGTAATTAAGTCAGTTGTGTTGAAGCTTGCAGCAAAACTTCTCATAAATCCTCAGATCTCTGTCCTTCAGCTTTGCCTGTGTTAAGTCTCTCTCAAGTCAAGCCGTTTCTGTCCGATTCAAAAATATGCATCAAATTGCGGTCTTGTTTCTCATTGGTTGAGGACGGCCATTATGTCATCGTCTAGACATGGTGATACCATGTGCGCATGCGCAAGGGCGTGGACTTAAGTGACAGACATGCTTTCAAATGTCACCGTACAGAGACGTCATTGTTTATTTACCTACAGGTATTTGATATCGTAAGATTCATAAATATAATTTATTATAAATCACAGACAACAAATAAAACATCATATTTATTTTGTACTGTGGACAAAAAACAACATTCTTTGTACACCTTTTGCAGTTGGTATAGCACTATGATGGAATATATTCCAACGTCAATCAATTTTTTTCTGAATCAGATCTATCCTAGACAGTGACTGCTTCCAATACAAGACTCTGAATAACAGGTGCAAGCATGTAGCTTGTTGTCATATTGTTGATGCAAATTGTCCAAAAAGTGTTCTGTATGTGTCCACATGATGTCTTGGACCACAAGCTGGATGCTTCCATTGGCAATGATAGAAAGACCCCAGGACTCATGCATGGTTGTCCAACATAGACTCCAGAAGTCTGGCACTGTTTGTGATAGCTGTGGTCACCACAATGAATTTAAGACCTAGAAACACCATAGAGAGAACACATTATCCACTTTTATTCAACTTGTATTTATACCGAGAATCCCAATTGAGAGCCAAGGTCTCTTTTTCAACGGTACAAAGTAATTATGTAGAACCCGCTTGACCTATATAAAACATGTATTGTAAACTATGTAGCCACCACAATAAATGTATAACCTAGGAGAAATAGAGGTAGAAATAGGGGCATGAATATATCTTTCCTTAGCTCACACCCTCGACATTTTCCCTGTCAGCATTGGGATTCGAACCGGCAACCCTCTGGTTACTGGCCCACCTCTCAAGACTTCTGCTGTTCCCTACATTGGCACACTGCTAAATTTCTAGTACCACCACCTTCCAGAATCCCAATATAAAGCCTTCCTTACCTTTCTCTCTGCCCAGGAAGCGTAGTGCTGAGATCTCTGAGAAGGTGCACCCACCCAGGAACATGACTAGGATGATACGCTGGGAATCGGTCTTCACCCTTGCGTCTGATCCGTTACTCCCTGCTGAGAGGGGGGGGAGAAAATAAAGAACTGGAATGCTCTGCGTGTTCCCCTTTCCTCAATGGACTTTCCATTCAAAAGTGCCTTTTACATACATTTCAGTGTGAATGTCAAGCCCACTTGTCTTACCTGTGACTGCAAATTCATGTCCGTTGAGCATGCGGGTGACTTCCTCGAGCCCTGTCCAGCCATCACGCTCCAATACCTGCAGACGTAGCACAAGAGGAATACTTTTTATTATATAACTAATTGAAACCACACTTCTGTCTTAGTATCCATGAGTTCATTCATATTGGAGTCCACCTACCTGTTCGATGAGTTTGCAGCTCAAAGGAATGTAGGCTCCACTGAAGATATAGGCCATGTCTCGAGGGACACGGAGGTCATACTCTTCATCTGACTTGGGCACCTTGATATAGATATAGTAAGGACATCCGGTTTCATTGCAATACTGTTTGGTTATGGAGTTAATTTAGGGCAGTGTTTCCCAAACTATATATAAAGAAAATCGCTCTTGGTTCTTAGAACCAGGGTTTTGTCAGAAACCTCCGGTAGCCACTAGATACCGTTGTAATAAACATAGGTTTCTGTTTTCTTCCTACAAATGTGGCTCAATCTTTGAAATGGTTCAAGATACAAAATATTATGACCCCATTACTGTAAGATTAGACTCTCAGGAACACGTATGTATCTTCTGTTTCTCTCCACAATGCCCACAAGCCACGCAGGACTCATTAAAACAGACTGGACAAGACCAGGCACTAAATCAAACTGAAGATCAGACAACATTATTGTCTGATGATCTTCTGATCTTCTGATACCTTTCCTGGTGCATTTTAGTCACTTCAAACCAGATTTCCTTCAGATTGAAATACTGACAAAAGTACAGTCAGACTGATTTATAATAGACTGTCATAGCCAAAATGTAAACATTTGCCGTTGATAACATTAGTTTTTTGACATGGTGGGGTCAACTTTTTATTTATGTCAAAAACGGGTCGCAGCCAAATTCGTTTGGGACCCTGTTTTATGGCCATTTCCCAGCCTAGTCCTGAACTAAAAACACAGTTTCCTGGCCATTTCCCAGCCTAGTTCTGAACTAAAAACACAGTTTCCTGGCCATTTCCTAGCCTAGTGCTGAACTAAAAACACAGTTTCCTGGCCATTTCCCAGCCTAGTCCTGAACTAAAAACAACGTTTCCTGGCCATTTCCCAGCCTAGTCCTGAACTAAAAACACAGTTTCCTGGCCATTTCCCAGCCTAGTGCTGAACTAAAAACACAGTTTCCTGGCCATTTCCCAGCCTAGTGCTGAACTAAAAACACAGTTTCCTGGCCATTTCCTAGCCTAGTGCTGAACTAAAAACACAGTTTCCTGGCCATTTCCCAGCCTAGTGCTGAACTAAAAACACAGTTTCCTGGCCATTTCCCAGCCTAGTCCTGAACTAAAAACACAGTTTCCTGGCCATTTCCCAGCCTAGTCCTGAACTAAAAACTAAATTTCATGGAGAATCCAGGATTAGGCTTAATCTGTGTACACGAATCCGCCCTATAATGTTTAGTGAAATTTCATGAAGTTAAAGTAACTCAATACATGGGTATGTTTTTAATATGGTAATTGCTTTGTTAATTAAATTAAAAGACTACATACCAGATTGAGCCTCCTGCCCAAGGCACGGAAATTGCTCTTCTTGGCCAGGGAGGAGAAGGCATCAGTCAGCTTTCCTAAAATAGAACATGTTGAAAGGTTCAAGTGCTGATATTTTGCAGAGCATCTTGTCATTGTCAGGACTCTAAAGTACAGTATATCTATGATGTATATTTTGTGGCTAGTAGTAGTCTCAAAAATGTAAATCACTGTACCTTCACTTGGTTCAGATCAGTCAGTCTCTCACTATTCTTAATTAGCTTAATTTCCTTATCCCAATTCCTTATTACAATGACTTGACAGGTTAAAGAAACCTATTCAGACACTTCATCAACTAGTGGTGGTCACTCAGGAAAGGAAACGAGGAGAAAAACAAAGTAGTTATATACAGTAACGGTATTAGGACCCAGCCTGTATTAAATACAGTAACGGTATTGGGACCCAGCCTGTATTAAAAACAGTAACGGTATTGGGACCCAGCCTGTATTAAATACAGTAACAGTATTGGGACCCAGCCTGTATTAAATACAGTAACAGTATTGGGACCCAGCCTGTATTAAATACAGTAACAGTATTGGGACCCGGCCTGTATTAAATATAGTAACAGTATTGGGACCCGGCCTGTATTAAATATAGTAACAGTATTGGGACCCAGCCTGTATTAAATATAGTAACAGTATTGGGACCCAGCCTGTATTAAATACAATAACAGTATTGGGACCCAGCCTGTATTAAATACAGTAACGGTATTGGGACCCAGCCTGTATTAAATATAGTAACGGTATTGGGACCCAGCCTGTATTAAATATAGTAACAGTATTGGGACCCAGCCTGTATTAAATACAGTAACAGTATTGGGACCCGGCCTGTATTAAATACAGTAACGGTATTGGGACCCAGCCTGTATTAAAAACAGTAACAGTATTGGGACCCAGCCTGTATTAAATACAGTAACGGTATTGGGACCCAGCCTGTATTAAATACAGTAACGGTATTGGGACCAGCCTGTATCTGACCTGCGGTTTTGTCGTTGACCAGTTTGCCCACTCTGCTCTCCATGACAGTGAGGGTCTCTCCAGGCTGCTGCTCCACCAGCAGGCCTAGCTGCTTCAGGTTGGAAAACGTCAGTAGGTGTTCAATGCCATAACTCTGAGAGAGGAAATAGGACACAGAACTATGTAACAAGGAAAAGGCTCCAACAAAACAACAATGGAAATACAAAGATACAGAAGGAATCCAGTCTAAATGCACATTACACTGACAATGTTACACAGTAACACACTAGCGGGCAAAATTTGGTCTGGGATGTCATCATTTTGTGGTTGTAAAATGGTTGGTTGTATAGACGTCTTTTATCCTGACAACGTCAAGATATCTGGGACTGGGAGAGGTCATATTTTTCTGGTCACTAAAATGTTTTTTCTTCCCAACTAGTTCACAACATGACATCACAAAAGATGTCAGCCTGATATCATTGCAACCAGTTTTTCCCAACCAGTGCTAGATATAATTTAAAACAATACTTATGATACCAGAACCCACCTGTAGAAACTGGGCTTTTAATGACCGATAATCTTTGGGAAGGAGGCCTGAAAGAAAATATAAACAGCTGATTTAAAAGGACTAAGAATCTTATCATGAGATAAATTATATTTTCATGTGTTTGGTTAAAAAACATCTCTGTGAAGTCTCACCGTTTTCTGTGAGAGACAGCAGACAAAGGAGTCTCATACTTTCCACCATAGAGACCTAAGGTGGATGATAACACAATAAGGTGGATGATAACACAATAAGGTGGATGATAACACAATAAGGTGGATGATAACACAATAAGGTGGATGATAACACAATAAGGTGGATGATAACACAATAAGGTGGATGATAACACAATAAGGTGGATGATAACACAATAAGGTGGATGATAACACAATAAGGTGGATGATAACACAATAAGGTGGATGATAACACAATAAGGTGGATGATAACACAATAAGGTGGATGATAACACAATAAGGTGGATGATAACACAATAAGGTGGATGATAGCTTCCTCCAGGTTTACAGTTTGATGTGGTTGGAGAGAACAATTATAGTTATAAAGGAACAATTATGTGCCAGAATGATTGATGAACACAACCAGTAATATAAATCTTATTTGGCCGATTTAGCACTATGATTACCTGTATGCATGTAGCATTCATAGAAATATAATGAATAGAATGGGTTTGGAGGCTCTACCCCTGGCAATTTGACTGGTAAACTCATGGGTACACTCAGAATGGCTGCCAGTCCACCCATTATGACATCATTGACTTGAATGGAGACGCCCTTTCTATTCATTATATTTCTATGGTACCATTATCATCCAAACAATCTCACCTGTCTATTGATATGCTCCTCTATGTAGGAAATACATTCACGGATTTCAAACCCCTCCAGTAAGGCTGTCGGGTGGGGAAATAAGTATCAGTTATTATGCAATGCAGGAAATGGGATTCATATGGGGAAAAAACATATGCCTCAAAGTACAGTATAGCCTATGTAATGTAATATTACAGTGCTCTGTCTTCAACAGCTCTTGGAAGTCCTGCTTCGTTTTCTTCTTCATCATCGACTCACTGGCACCAATATCTGAAGAGAGACATGTCTTTTTAAAGGGATACTTCAGGATTTTTGCAATGAAGCCCTTTATCTACTTCCTCACAGTCTAATGAACTCATGGATACCATTTGTATGTCTCTACATCCTGTATGAAGGAAGTTAGAGGTAGTTTCTCGAGCCAATGTTAACTAGTGTTAGCGCAATGACTGAAAGTCTTTGGTATCTCATAGCATACTAGCAGTTACCATTGACGGTCTAAGGCTGCATCGCAGTGCTAGAGGCATCACTACAGACCCGGGTTCGATCCCAGGCTGTATCACAACCGGCCGTGACCAGGAGTCCCATAGGGCGGCACACAATTGGCCCAGCGTCGTCCGGGTTAGGGGAGGGTTTGGCCGGGGTAGCCCGTCATTGTAAATAAGAATTTGTTCTTGACTGACTTGCCAAGTTAATTAAAAACAAAAAATAAATTGCGCTAACACCAGTTAACAACTTCCTTCAAAATGCACGCAGACATAAAAATGGTCTCAACCAATTAATTTGACTCTGGGGAAGTAGAGACTCAATACTCACGCAGACTGAGGAGCCGATGCTCCTGTTTTAACCCTTTCAGCTCCTCCGACACAAACGTCTTCATCTGTTTAATGTCCATTCCACTACGCTTCTGTAATGACAGAGACGGAGAGAGATGAATAATCGTCAAACATGAACTTCTACTCTTTGATGTAAAGAAAGCTCTAAGAGGACATTTAAGACAAATATTATGCATCCACGCAGGGCAACACTTCAACAGGGGGGAATTGTTGGAAATTATAAATGTGCTGTCAATCAGCTTACCATACCTAGCAAATAAAGGTAAACAAATAGATTGGAAGCACAAAGGCCCATATAGATGTAAATATGGTCAGAATGAAACACTCACATCATATGCAGTCTGGAGGTTTCGGGCCTTTTGACTTAGGAAGCCAAACACCTGGGAGAAATGCTCGTTCCTGATCTCGTTAAAAACCTGAGATAGAAGCACGCACAAATTCCAGTGAGACTGTCATCCTTAAACCAGTGATGGGGAAATGATATCAATTCAACCGTGTTATACTTCTAAAAGGCCAACCTTATCTTGAGAGTTTAGCATCACTTTTATACTCTTGTCAGAGGAGGTGACATCTGGACAAAACTCCACACATCCTATAGGACAAAGAGCTGGATTAGAATTCCATACAGACAATGGACATGCAATAAGATCTTAATGCCATTTTATGCATTGTAACTGTAATGGTATACAGCAATAAGAGGCTTCAGTGTGTGTGGTCCTTGACTAGGACACAATATATAAAGACCACATTATTTGCAGTATAGCTATTTCAAAGTAGAGACTGTAATCAGAGCAAATATCATTGCTTACCACATTTAATTCTGAAAATATCATCGACAAGTCCTTCATAGACAACCTGGGAACACAGAGGAGTCACAAGGTCCACATCTGCAAAGAGAGAAAACATTAGTATGATATCAGCTATTATTATGACAAGTATCTCCCTATTGTTATACTTAAAGGAGAATTCCATTCCAAATCCACATTTTCATACGTTAGTCTGATTTAAAATGGCAAAAAATGAGAGCAACAAATAAGACAAACGTCACAACTGCCGTGATTCACAGTTCAAGAAAGATCTACCTCTGTCAATGAGAAACACATTTCCGATCTCCGCTTGACGCGCTCTCTGTTCCCCCTCCTCCACCTGCTCCCTCCACGATTCATACGCCATCTGAACCGGGCAAGAGACCATTAATACTGTTAACACATACTCTATGAATCTCGTCTAAATCATGGTGTTTGAAAATCTAAATCATCTGTACCGGTGCTGATTTCTGACTGTGTCTGCATTCAACAACATACAGCTCTACCTTGATGAACAAGACAAAGACTGGTTGGCTGAAACATAAACAGACTGGCACCCATAGTAAATCATTCATTCAGTACCATCTAGAATCATAATCCCAGATGTATTTTAGCTTTGTTTTAATTCAGTATACAAGGCAGCTAAACGCTGAATTGCGGTATACAAAAGTACATTAAAGAGTGTTGATGTACTGAGCTGATCTTACCTTGGAGCATCGTCCGATCCCATACACCTTAGAGAAGGGGCCGTAGACAGAGTGTAGGAGATGCAGGGCACTACCCGCTGTTCTCACCCAGCGCTGGTCTCCCTCCTGTGGACACACAGGTCATGCTTGTTAGCAAAATAATTAGCACTATGAATATAACCACGCTAGTCCCAGTACTAGGTTGTTAGTTATATGCCAAAATGTGTTACTAATTTGTTATCACACTATACCTGCTTATGTAACTACATGTAAATACATCATTTTTGCATCATAAAGTGGGATTGATATTCCTAAATACAGCTCCCATCAGCACTACTGTCTATCATTACCAAGAAGTAGTCTCTGAAGAATTCCGGAAGCTCCAAGCTAATGATGTCATCGTCCAGGGGCAGGAGGTAGAATGACCACTCGTCAGTAGTCACATCTTCACAAGGGAGTGAAAAAGTGTCTGTTAACATTCAAACATCTGGAATAGCAAAATATGAATATGAAATATCAAAAGACACCTACCACCAAAGATTCCCTGCTCCTCCAAAAGGTTCTCGCATGCATAAAACTGTAAGAGACACGGAAAGCGAGAGAAGAATGAGCAAAGAAAACAAATATCATTGTTTTATTGCAGAGAGTATACAATAACTACATAATAATCACCTTCTGAGGGCTAAATATGATCTTGTATCTTCTGAATCTCCCAAATGCTTTGTCTGCATTGACCACATCTGGAAAAAGAAACCAATTTGTCAGTGGATATAAGAAACAGCCACGAACCATCCTGTATAACTGCCCATACAAACCACCTGGGAAACGGCACTCTACTCACTGCTGTCAGACTGTATAATAACTCTACCTCTTTAATGATTTCCCCACTCAATTTTGGGGGTTTTACAATCACATTTTAATATTTCAATTTCCATTCTAAAAAATGTCCTGTAATGTTTCAAGTGTTATGTATTCTAGTTATGTAATGTATTATGTGTTATGTATTTAAATGAGTGTTTTGCAATTATTAGTCATGTCAATTTTGCATTTCTTCAGTTGATCTGTGAGCAAGAATAAATCAAACTCATTACAGAGTGATTTCCCTCATTGTCTTCCCGATCAAGGACATTAAATCAGAAGCCTTTGTTTGCACAGTAACACAACATACTCCAGAAGCACTGTCGATAATACCACTGATCCAGAAAAGACAAGGCATTTCAAAGTCTGGGACGACAGTAATACAGTCATTCATTTCTCCGGAAGGGAATAGCGTTGCTAACTTAATCTTTCACTGCATTGGCATCCCAAGAATTACACTTTAATGACATACAATATGAATCAGCTGATTTTCAATATCAGGGTGCCACCATTCTACTTACCACATATCCACTTGATAGTTTTTATTCTTGGGCGGATCAGGAAGCATAGTCTGTCAAGGAAGGCACATTGTTATGGCGGTGTTACAACATTGTTATGGCTGTGTTACAACATTGTTATGGCTGTGTTACAACATTGTTATGGCTGTGTTACAACATTGTTATGGCTGTGTTACAACATTGTTATGGCTGTGTTACAACATTGTTATGGCTGTGTTACAACATTGTTATGGCTGTGTTACAACATTGTTATGGCGGTGTTACAACATTGTTATGGCTATGTTACAACATTGTTATGGCGGTGTTATACAACATTGTTATGGCTGTGTTACAACATTGTTATGGCTGTGTTACAACATTGTTATGGCTGTGTTACAACATTGTTATGGCTGTGTTACAACATTGTTATGGCGGTGTTATACAACATTGTTATGGCTGTGTTACAACATTGTTATGGCTGTGTTACAACATTGTTATGGCTGTGTTACAACATTGTTATGGCTGTGTTACAACATTGTTATGGCGGTGTTATACAACATTGTTATGGCTGTGTTACAACATTGTTATGGCTGTGTTACAACATTGTTATGGCTGTGTTACAACATTGTTATGGCTGTGTTACAACATTGTTATGGCTGTGTTACAACATTGTTATGGCTGTGTTACAACATTGTTATGGCTGTGTTACAACATTGTTATGGCTGTGTTACAACATTGTTATCGCTGTGTTACAACATTGTTATGGCGGTGATACTTGTTCCTCCAAGACAATAAAAGAGAAGCAGATCTATGGAACTACAATCGGATTTGCTACTTACTGATCTGAGGTGCTGACAATGGGTTTGTGTTCCACTTTGTAAAGCTTGTCCACATCATGTTGCTACAAGGAGAAAGGTGACAAAGATTGTATAGGACTGAACCTCATTGTAACCTGGTAAACTGATATATGTAAGGACAGGCAATCAATATGGTATACAGCAATATTCAGAAACATAACAATGACATGTACCTTTAGTGTTGTGACATTAGCAATGCGGTCCAGGGGGCTCATCAAATCTGCCTCAATGAACAGGTCCTTCCTCCCAGGTAGCTTTAAACCAGGGGAGTAAAAATGCAGTATGATGATGATGATGATGAATATACCTAATCAATACCCAGAAGAGGAATTTAGGATTGCAACCAGCAGTAGAGACTAATATACATTACAGAAACATAGAGGGACGCTTTCCCAGACACAGATTAAGCCTATAGAATCTCAATTGAAACAGATTTTTAGTCCAGGACCAGGACTGTCTGAGAAACTGACCCAGGCTTTACACCTTTAATAGGATCCATGACTTGTGTGAGTACTTGTGGATACTGAGACACAAGACAATTGATAACCTGAGTGGGGGGAAGATGAGTGGAGTAGTCCTACCTGTTCCAGTAGGTAAATGAGCTGGTCCCTGGCCAGCCTCTTGAGCAGTGAGAAGTCAGGGAGCTCAGGGGCATCTCTCCTGACACTGTGAGCCATGGGGCCTGAGGTGGAACAGAGTGACACACCTGCCCAACCATTCACCTCCCTGGAAAATACAATCCAGCTGTGATGGGCTACCCACTGGGCACACTCTAATTGAATTAACACTGTTTCCACGTCATTTCAATTAAATTAAGTTGAACCAATGTGGAATATACATTGAATTGACTTATTTGCAGAGTGGGTAGCTTCACAATGACAACGAGCTAGCTAACGTTAGCCACCTAGCTAGAATTCGCTAGTAATATATTGTATGTTTTGCAAATTCCTAAAATATAATATGAATTATAATTTGTCAAATATCATACGAAATGGTTGATGGACATCCACAAATTAATGCATACCATACGAAATATAACATATCATACTAAATGGAATGTCTCGGATTTAAATACAAAATAATAAGAAATTATCTGAGACCAGGTGCCCCTACACACACACACAGCAGTGGGCTCTGTCTATTGTGCTGACAATGCAGCATAGATACAGATTTTGTGCCAACCTGTCACTCAATCATTTTTAAATATTTTTATATAGAGACATTACAACAAAAACTGAAGGGGCACAAGTTTCAAATGAGGGGGCTAATCCTTTTGGCTAATCGTGGAACAGGGCCAGCTACAGTATAGTGTAGATTTTTTATTTGAACAAATAATTTCTCACTGAAATTAAATATACGTTTCGAAAACCGGGTTGAACGCGATTATTATTTACTTTTCTAAACGTTAAAACAAAGCGTCGAATTTTTGTTTACATTGAGACAAATGCGGGTGTAACACCTGAAACCCTGAAAACCAACATACAGAGAAGAGTTTTCGAGAGCTAACGTTAGCATACTGTAGTTATCAGCTGATTTAGTAGTCACACCATGATTAACTGTATATGGCAATAAGGACGACGACAGTCATTAAAACCAAATGTATATACCGTTACCTTATAGGTTATTGGACGATTTAGACGATATAAAATGTAAAATAAACAAAATATGCTCTATCAATTTTAGCTAGCTATGAACATTACCTTGGTTTGTTTCCGGATGTGCGGATGGGATGTTGCGAATCTTTGTTTCACTACGAACAAGTAAATAGAGGGCACCGTATCTCAAGACATGACTGGAGAGAACAACTGTTTGGAGAACTGTACCTAGTCAATGCACTTTGCTGTTTACAGTATGCAACTTGCTACTATGAGTTCAGATTCGGTTATATTGTTGCAGACGGTGACATTTTCTGCTGAAAACCACCAAGATCAACGGACTAAAGACCCCAAAGAAACCAACTATCCAATAGTAGCCTCTCCCTATTACCTATCAATGATGTAGCTATATAAAAATCATTGGTACTAATGTGGTGGAAAAGTGGATTTTTTAAAGCAAATACCAAGTTGGCAGCATCCAGCACTCACCATGTTTCTTTCCTTTATCCTGAAGATCCTCTTTTGACCATTTAGATGCACCAGGTCCCTAGCAGAGCAAACCTTCCTCATCTTAATTCCAACATCATCACCCGTCTCCATCATAACCATGTTCTCTTCTTTGTTGTCAATGATATGTTTACAGGTGTGGACCAAAGACTCAAAAGAAAGGAAAACAAACACAAAACACAAAGGAGAGGACGAAAGAGGTGTCCGGTGGATGGCTGTCAAGTCACCGTCATTCACCTACCTCGTCACCTGTGGCAGGTCCATGAGTGGGGCCAGAGAGGAGGCCCAGTCTGCAGTCAACACATTCGGTCTCGGAGCATCAAGCAGACATGGTGACAGCAGCAGCAAGGCTAAAAACAACCATCACTCCAGGCCTTGCCCCATGACAGGCTATCATGAAGTTGTCAAAAGACTGCCAGCCCACCTGAGAAAGCAACACAAGCTAGAAAAGAACTCTCCTCTATACAGAGAGCTTCTTACAGCATCACAGAAGAGAAGGTCAAATGTCAATGAATGAATTTTATGATGTTTACTGTGAATAATTATTCTAGCTGATGTATTGAAGTTGAATGAGAAATATGTAATTGAATTGGGACATGATTGAACAAGACAATATTTGGGAAAGGAATAAAGAATGTGCTTGAACTGCCACACAGCTCGACTAACTTCGATGTCCGTTTTCCTTTATCTACAGCAGGCCGACTCAGACATCCTTTCTGAGGCTTGTAACAGATACAGCATAGAAAGACCAGCATCAATTCATATCCGAAGTGGTCACACTCATTTACACACAGACCTTTTTTGTAGGATGTAAACCTACACCAGTGGTGTAAAGTACTTTAGTAAAAATACTTTAAAGTACTACTTACGTCGTTGTTGGGGTATCTGTACTTAACTTTATTATTTATATTTTTGAAGACTTTTACTCCACTACATTTCCCTGACACCCAAAAGTACTCGTTACATTTTGAATGCTTAGCAGGACAGGAAAATTGTCTAATTCACACACTTATCAAGAGAACCTCCTTGGTCATCCCTACTGCCTCTGATCGGCATACTCACTAAACACAAATGCTTAGTTTGTAAATTATGTCTGACTGTTGAAGTGTGCCCCTGGCTTTCTGTATAAAAAATATAAAAAAAACATTGTGCCGTCTCAGCTGATTATTATAAGGAATTTAAAATGATTTATACTTTTACTTTTGTTTCCTAAGTATATTCAAAACCAAATACTTTTAGACTTTTATTCAAGTAGTATTTTACTGGGTGACTTTCACTTTTACTTGAGTCATTATCTTTTAAGGTATCTTTACTTTTACTCAAGTTTGACAATTGGGTACTGTTAAACCACTGCGGACATGTATGTTCCTAGAAAACCAGAGAACGCAAATGGCAATGTCAAAATTGATGAGCAAAAAATTAGCTAAACTCAGCAAAACTTAACTGTCAACTGCGTTTATTTTCAGCAAACTTAACATGTGTATATATTTGTATGAACATAACAAAATTCAACAACTGAGACATAAACTAAACAAGTTCCACAGACATGTGACTAACAGAAATTGAATAATGTGTCCCTGAACAAAGGGGGGGTCAAAATCAAAAGTAACAGTCAGTATCTGGTGTGGCCACCAGCTGCATTAAGTACTGCAGTGCATCTCTTCCTCATGGACTGCACCAGATTTGCCAGTTCTTGCTGTGAGATGTTACCCCACTCTTCCACCAAGGCACCTGCAAGTTCCCGGACATTTCTGGGGTGAATCTCACCCTCCGATCCAACAGGTCCCGGACGTGCTCAATGGGATTGAGATCTGGGCTCTTCTCTGGCCATTGCAGAAAACGGACATTCCTGGCTTGCAGGAAACCACGCACAGAATGAGCAGTGTGGCTGGTGGTATTGTCATGCTGGAGGGTCATGTCAGGATGAGTCTGCAGGAAGGGTACCACAGGAGGGAGGAGAATATCTTCCCTGTAACGCACAGCGTTGAGATTGCCTGCAATGACAACAAGCTCAGTCTGATGATGCTGTGACACACCACCCCAGACCACGACGGATCCTCCACCTCCAAATCGATCACGCTCCAGAGTACAGGCCTCGGTGTAACAATCATTCCTTCGATGATAACGCAAATCCGACCATCACCCCCAGTGATACAAAACCGTGACTTATCAGTGAAGAGGCAGTCCTGTCTGGTCCAGTGATGGTGGATTTGTGCCCATAGGCGACGTTGTTGCCGGTGATGTCTGGTGAGATCCTGTCTTACAACAGGCCTACAAGCCCTCAGTCCAGCCTCTCTCAGCCTATTGTGGACAGTCTGGGCACTGATGGAGGGATTGTGCATTCCTGGTGTAACTCGGGCAGTTGTTGATGCCATCCTGTACCTGTCCCGCAGGTATGATGTTCAGATGTACCGATCATGTGCAGGTGTTGTTACACGTGGTCTGCCACTGCGAGGACGAGCAGCTGTCTGTCCTGTCTCCCTGTAGCGCTGTCTTAAGCGTCTCACAGTACAGACTTTGCCATTTATTGCCCTGGCCACATCTGCAGTCCTCATGCCTCCTTGCAGCATGCCTAAAGGCACGTTCACGCAGATGAGCAGGGACCCTGGGCATCTTTATTTTGGTGTTTTTCAGTCGTTAGAAATGCCTCTTTAGTGTCCTAAGTTTTCATAACTTTGACCGTAATTGCCTACCATCTGTAAGCTGTTAGTGTCTTAACGACCGTTCCACAGGTGCATGTTCATTAATTGTTTATGGTTCATTGAACAAGCATGGGAAACAGTGTTTAAACCCTTTAAAATGAAGATCTGTGATCTGTTATTTGGATTTTTACAAATTATCTTTGAAAGACAGGGTCCTGAAAAAGGGATGTTTCTTTTTTTGCTGAGTTTATTTCTATTTTTAAGCTGAAATGAAGGTTTCTTGGATAAGCCCAAATAAATATTTACATGCAAGCTTTGGTTACTGTCCTTCTCCATCTGACATTTTCCATCTTTTTGGGTAGAGTTTACTTAGAAGATACACAAGTGATTTGACTGCAGTCTTCCTGTTTAGGTAAGAGTAGTGTGTAGTTGGTATTGTGTGTGTGCACATGTTGAGTAAGGAAAGTTCTCTGACAGGTGGTCCTGGTCCACTTGTGTACAGGTGAGGGCATACTAGGCATCTAATTGGTAGGGCTGGAAATTGCCAGAGACCTCACGATACGATATATCATGGTACTTAGGTGCTAATACGATATGCAGTGTGATTCTATACGTATCACAATTCTATATGTATTCTGATTCAATACTGCAATTTGATTACCATTAGGCGTTCCAACCACACTGCTGGACAAGAGAAAGCCGTGAGAACATAGGTTTTGGATGTAAAAGTGCTCACAACATGTTGGCTAACCATTTTAAAAAAATCAAAAGTAGATGGGCTGTAGGATGATAAATAGCTACATTTTGGCACAGGTAAACCTTACTAACAATAGCTAGCTTTAACAAACAAGAATACAAAATAAAATAATAATTCTAGTCACCGGAAGGTTGCAAGATCGAATCCCTGAGCTGACAAGGTACAAATCTGTCGTTCTGCCCCTGAACAAGGCAGTTAACCCACTGTTCCTAGGCCGTCATTGAAAATAAGAATGTGTTCTTAACTGACCTGCCTAGTTAAATAAAGGTTAAAAAAACAAGAGTGAGTCCTAGGGGGGAGAGAGAAATGTAGAGGCTATCTAATACACTAACTAAAAGTCTGTACAATATATATTATTACCACCGTGTGCTCTGTGTGTCTATATAAAACTACGGGTCAAGTCAATGTAATTAGTATTAGTAAACTTGTTACTATCATTGTCCTGCTCTTTATATATTTTTGTAATATAGCAGTAAAACTGCTAAGTGCTGGAGGACATTTGTAAGTCCTATTAGTTTGCAGGATCAATCTAAATTCAGATATTTATCTTGTATCACATACATTGCATCAGTTGCCTTTTGAATCATCAATAGTGAAAATCAAAGGGTTCTTTGGCTGTCCCAATAGGAGAACCCTTTTTGGCTCCAGGTTGAACCTTTTTGGGTTCCAAATAAAAATCTCAAAAGTATTAGTCCACATCCCAGAGCCTCATTAAATGTGCATGAGAACTTTTCTGTGCCGAAGGACTTAACATTGGCTGTGATGTGGGTGGGGGGGGGGGTGAAGGTTAATGAATCCTTTCCTCTGTGGAAAGGGTTCTACATGGAACCAAAAAGGGTTCTTCAAAGGGTTCTCCTATGGGGACAGCCAAATAACTGTTTTAGGTTCCTGATAGCACCTTTTTATCTAAGAGTGTAATGAAAGAAATGTATTATTTATCTTATTGCTTCACCGACATAGTTCATCACAAACTCACTCTATACAAGTCACTTATATTAACATAGTCAGGGCATTCTATTTCAGTTTTGTTATTGTAGGAAGACGTTAAACGTGTTTATCAACCTAAAGTTTTGTCCTATTTTGACAAGTTAATCGTACATGCAGGTAGAACTTGCAAAACATTTATGATGACATCATATGCTATATTACACGTATGTTACTATATTCCACACCGACATTTGAGGTTAAAAATGTGTAAGGGCATATGGTCAAGAAGATGAACTCTCTCTCTACTGATTCTCTGTTGGAGGGATTTACATGTCAGCTTTGGTTAAAGTTTATTCTGGTTCTTTGGACCGTGAGATTTTCCGAAGCTCCTGGGTAGTTTGCTTAGAAACTGCAGGAGTTATTTGACTGCGGTGTTCGTTTTTAGGTAGTGTGTGAACAGGGCCCTTACTATATTGTCTTTCCCTGAATCCTCACATCCCTTTTCTTCTCCTTCTGCTCAAAACCATTGGAGGAGAAGATCCAAGGTTGTCCGCAGGGGGTTTTGAGAAGAATACGAGGTAAGAGAATGTGAGGAATCAAGGACAGACAATTAAGAAAGAGCCCAGTAGAAAAAATATAAGCAGTCTAATTGGTAACCTGAGAGTATAGATGATGTAACAAGGCACTCTGATGGTGTGGTGGGGCCTTTTCTCATTTGGACAAAAGTCCATCCTGCACCCTCTCTCCTCCGTGACCCTGAGATGAAGAGATGGGAGGAGGCTCTGGAGTACTGCAGGGATCACTACACCGACCTCCCCAGCCTGCTCTCTAAGACTGAACATCTCCAGGCCCAGAGCAAGATGGAGGGTGCCCAGACCGACCATGTGTGGACGGGTCTGATCTTCCTGGCCAGAGAATGGCTGTTGGTGAACGGGGACCACCTGGAGTACCAGGTCTGGACCGGCGCCCCACCTAATACCTCCATGGTGGGACCCTGACCAGAGATGAAGAGCAATGGGGAACCAGGAACTGTGAGGAGAGGAGGAACTTCCTCTGCTACAGAGCGTGAGCCCCAGAGGAGAGAGATATTACTGTAGTAGATATGATCATCTATGTATGCTCTCTACTTATTACTAGTTAACGCTGTCATGACGTTGCCCTCTTTGGGTACAGCGAGCACCATCCCCCTCTCTGTCTCCTACAACTAGGCTGCTGTGGTCAGAGAGGTTGTAAATTCCTGGAGGAGATGATCTCCTCAAGGCCACAGTATAGAGACAGAGTAGAGTTTTCATAGAAGAGAACAAAGGAATTTCTTCCACCTCACAGAACTTGAGGTCCGAACAACATTTATGTTCCGGAGAAGGTATAAAAGATCGGTGAAGAATCCAGCTACGAACTGGTCCGTTTGGTGCAATTTTGTGGGGCTCATGGGAGACAATACAGCCACATTACCATAACGTTGTTTATATAATAGCCTCAGATATGAGGTTTACATCTAATTGTTGTATAAGATGAATGAGTGAAGATGATACTGTTTGTAAAATTGTGTAATGTGATTTTGGACTGTTTAATGAAGGAAACTCCAATTCCCTTTTGAGTTTAACTAAATCAGAGGACCGCCCATGAACCCAGTTCGGACCTTGCGTCATGAGACAGCCTTTTCTGCAACTCCCGAATAAACCCCCCACTTTGAGAATTTCTCAACAGACCATGTTTCTCTCAATTACGAGAGGACAAAGGTTGCAGACCAGCTTACCTCAATAACGAGAGGGCCAAGGTTGAGACCAGACTGCTGAATCTTTTAACCATCCCACGTGGTTAAACTCTTAGACTATTGATCCCCACAGAATAAGAACAAGTCTTTGATATTAATTACTAGTCTGCAGCTAGGAATTCGGTATCATTGAAGGGCAAGACCGACACCTGCCGAAACATCTATTCTATAACAACATCGCTGAATGTTACTCTGAAGTATCCATTCTGACCACGGCAGAGAGAGAGAGACGGACAATTCTACAAAAGAAACAAACTTTTCAACAGCGATCAAGACGACACACTGAGCGTAAATATATACAGTGGGGAGAACAAGTATTTGATACACTGCCGATTTTGCAGGTTTTCCTACTTACAAAGCATGTAGAGGTCTGTCATTTTTATCATAGGTACACTTCAACTATGAGAAACGGAATCTAAAACAAAAATCCAGAAAATCACATTGTATGATTTTTAAGTAATTAATTTTCATTTTATTGCATGACATAAGTATTTGATACATCAGAAAAGCAGAACTTAATATTTGGTACAGAAACCTTTGTTTGCAATTACAGAGATCATACATTTCCTGTAGTTCTTGACCAGGTTTGCACACACTGCAGCAGGGATTTTGGCCCACTCCTCCATACAGACCTTCTCCAGATCCTTCAGGTTTCGGGGCTGTCGCTGGGCAATACGGACTTTCAGCTCCCTTCAAAGATTTTCTATTGGGTTCAGGTCTGGAGACTGGCTAGGCCACTCCAGGACCTTGAGATGCCTCTTACGGAGCCACTCCTTAGTTGCCCTGGCTGTGTGTTTTGGGTCGTTGTCATGCTGGAAGACCCAGCCACGACCCATCTTCAATGCTCTTACTGAGGGAAGGAGGTTGTTGGCCAAGATCTTGCGATACATGGCCCCATCCATCCTCCCCTCAATACGGTGCAGTCGTCCTGTCCCCTTTGCAGAAAAGCACCCCCAAAGAATGATGTTTCCACCTCCATGCTTCACGGTTTGGATGGTGTTCTTGGGGTTGTACTCATCCTTCTTCTTCCTCCAAACACGGCGAGTGGAGTTCAGACCAAAAAGCTCTGTTTTTGTCTCATCAGACCACATGACCTTCTCCCATTCCTCCTCTGGATCATCCAGATGGTCATTGGCAAACTTCAGACGGGCCTGGACATGCGCTGGCTTGAGCAGGGGGACCTTGCGTGCGCTGCAGGATTTTAATCCATGATGGTGTAGTGTGTTACTAATGGTTTTCTTTGAGACTATGATCCCAGCTCTCTTCAGGTCATTGACCAGGTCCTGCCGTGTAGTTCTGGGCTGATCCCTTACCTTCCTCATGTTCATTGATGCCCCACGAGGTGAGATCTTGCATGGAGCCCCAGAACGAGGGTGATTGACCTTCATCTTGAACTTCTTCCATTTTCTAATAATTTTGCCCACAGTTATTGCCTGCTCACCTAGCTGCTTGTCTATTGTCCTGTAGCCCATCCCAGCCTTGTGCAGGTCTACAATTTTATCCCTGATGTCCTTACACAGCTCTCTGGTCTTGGCCATTGTGGAGAGGTTGGAGTCTGTTTGATTTAGTGTGTGGACAGATGTCTTTTATACAGGTAACAAGTTCAAACAGGTGCAGTTAATACAGGTATATCAAAGGGGGTGAATACATATGCATGCACCACTTTTACGTTTGACATTTTTTAGAATTGTTTTAAACAAGTTATTTTTTAAATTTCACTTCCCCAATTTGGACTATTTTGTGTATGTCCGTTACATGAAATCCAAATAAAAATATATTTAAATTACAGGTTGTAATGCAACAAAATAGGGAAAACACCAAGGGAGATGATTACTTTTGCAAGGCCCTGTACGTACGGTCACTGTGGGGACGACGTCGTCGTCGATGCACTTATTGATGAAGCAGATGACTGAAGTGGTGTACTCCACAATGCCATTGGATGAATCCCGGAACATATTCCAGTCTGTGCTAGTGTTGGAGTGTTTTGCTGGTGCAGTGCTGGACTTTTGATAGAACCTGTGAGAAGATATTTATTTATTTCACCTTTATTTAACCAGGTAGGCTAGTTGAGAACAAGTTCTCATATGCAACTGTGACCTGGCCAAGATAAAGCAAAGCATTTCGACACATACAACAATACAGAGTTACACGTGGAATAAACAAACATACAATCAATAATACAGTAGAAAATATATATACAGCATGTGCAAATGACGTAGGATAAGAGAGGTAAGGCAATAAATAGGCCTTGGTGGCGAAGTAATTACAATATGTCAATTAAACACTGGAATGGTAGAATGTGCAGAAGATTAATGTGCAAGTATAGATACTGGGGTGCAAAGGAGCAAGATAAATAAATAAATACAGTATGGGGATGAGGTAGATTGGATGGGCTATTTACAGATGAGCTATGTACAGGTGCAGTGATCTGTGAGCTGCTCTGACAGCTGGTGCTCAAAGCTAGTGAGGGAGGTAAGAGTCTCCAGGTTTAGTGATTTTTGCAGTTCGTTCCAGTCATTGGCAGCAGAGAACTGGAAGGAGAGGCGGCCGAAGGAAGAATTGGCTTTGGGGGTGACCAGTGAGATATACCTGCTGGAGTGCGTGCTACAGGTGGGTGCTGCTATGGTGACCAGTGAACTGAGATAAGACAAGGCTTTACCTAGCAAAAACATGTAGATGACCTGGAGCCAGTGGGTTTGGTGACGAGTATGAAGCGAGGGCCAGCCAACGAGAGCATACAGGTCGCAGTGGTGGGTAGTATATGGGGCTTTGGTGACAAAACGGATAGGACTGTTGTAGACTGCATCCAATTTGTTGAGTAGAGTGTTGGAGGCTATTTTGTAAATGACATCGCCGAAGTCGAGGATCGGTAGGATGGTCAGTTGTACGAGGGTATGTTTGGCAGCATGAGTGAAGGATGTTTTGTTGCGAAATAGGAAGCCGATTCTAGATTTCATTTTGGATTGGAGATGTTTAATGTGAGTCTGGAAGGAGAGTTTACAGCCTAACCAGACACCTAGGTATTTGTAGTTGTCCACATATTCTAAGTCAGAACCGTCCAGAGTAGTGATGCTGGACGTGCGGGCAGGTGCAAGTGTAGCCAATGTGGAATGGCTAGCTAGTTAGCGGTGGTGCGCGCTAGTGGCGTTTCAATCGGTGACGTCACTTGCTCTGAGACCTTGAAGTAGTGGTTCCCCTCGCTCTGCAAGGACCGTGGCTTTTGTGGAGCAATGGGTAACGATGCTTCGAGGGTGACTGTTGACGTGTGCAGAGCGTCCCTGGTTCGCGCCCAGGTCGGGGCGAGGGGACGGGCGTAAAGTCTATACTGTTACACAGGCAGCGATCGGTTGAAGAACATGCATTTAGTTTTACTTGCATTTAAGAGCAGTTGGAGGCCACGGAAGGAGAGTTGTATGGCATTAAAGCTCATTTGGAGGTTAGTTAACACAGTGTCCAAAGAAGGGCCAGAGGTATACAGAATGGTGTCGTCTGCGTAGAGGTGGATCAAAGAATCACCAGCAGCAAGAGCGACATCATTGATGTATACAGAGAAGAGAGTCGGCCCGAGAATTGAACCCTATGGCACCCCATAGAGACTGCCAGAGGTCCGGACAACAGGCCCACCGATTTGACATACTGAACTCTATCAGAGAAGTAGTTGGTGAACCAGGCGAGGCAATCATTTGAGAAACCAAGGCTGTTGAGCCTGCTAATGAGAATGTTGTGATTGACAGAGTCGAAAGCCTTAGCCAGGTCGATGAATACGGCTGCACAGTAATGTCTCTTATCGATGGCGGTTATGATATCGTTTAGGACCTTGAGCGTGGCTGAGGTGCACCCATGACCAGCTCTGAAACCAGATTGCATAGCGGAGAAAGTACAGTGGAATTCGAAATGGTCGGTAATCTGTTAGTTAACTTGGCTTTCGAAGACCTTAGAAAGGCAGGGTAGGTAAAGGAAGTATTTGGTTATCTTTTCAAATGTAGCCAGAAAGGTCAAACAAAATACTACTAAAAACAATTTAGATGTCCTCCTTACATAGGAAAACACACATTAAAAAAAGATGTCTAAAATACATGTTTTGATGGCAAAACACTGATCAAGTTGATCCTTGTTTTTGGCAAACTTTTACATTTTTGCAACTTCTTTCTGACAATAATCACCCCCCTATAATCATAACCCTATTACAACATTTTGGCATAGATTTTTCCTGATTTGGATCAATGATTGGGTCTCAAATGATGACTTACCAAATCACTTTACGCAGCAGATAAAGTTCCTTCCCTCCTGACAGTCCCTTGTTCGCCAGTGCTCTACCTCTCTGATCAGGGTCGCACAGCGGAGGTGGTGGGCGGGGGAGGTCCAGGCCTGGTATGTACTACTGGGGGTAGCCTACCCGTTCATCCACATGTCCACAAGTCTCTGCTTCCTAGACAAATCCAGCCCCTGATCATGACATTCAAACAAACCCCTGCTCATAATGGGGACTTTATGCAAAAACGTTCTTGTCTCTAATGAACACATGGACATTAGGACTAAGTATTGATTTACGCTCTATTATGAATCAAATCAAATCTATTTATAAAGCTCTTCTTACATCAGCTGATATCTCAAAGTGCTATACAGAAACACAGCCTAAAACCACAAACAGCAAGCAATGCAGGTGTAGAGGCACGGTGGCTTGGAAAACCTCCCTAGAAAGGAATACTGCTAAAATATATATATAAAGGTAAGGCTCATTCGTATTTATATTTTTTCGCAAGGAGGCACACCATTTATCCCAATGCAATATGTTATCCTTGCTTCAGTGGAAGCGGATGGAATGTTGCGAGACTTTGTCTGACTACGGACATTTAAAGAGAAGGCACTGACGCACAAATGACGGGTGAGATCTGCGACCAAACGTTGGTAATAATGTGCCGTCTGTAGTGTGAGAAACTATTTTTACAGCATGAGTTCAGAAGCGGTCATTCTGTTGGAGACTGTCAACTTCGCTGCTGAAAAGCACCGCAATCAACGACGTAAAGACGCTGAACAAACGCCATATATCAACCACCCAATAGGTACAGTTGTTATAAAAACAATCTTAACAGATGCTAGCTAGTTAACGTCTATGAATGGCATAAGGACTCAACTAGCTACCATTAGCGCCTATTGATGATAGCTAGCATCTTCTGACCGGGGAAGTTTTGTTAATTAAGAGCCCCGACGCTTGTTCTGAACGTTAAAACATCTTTTGCGGTACGGTTTTGGAAACACAAGGAACATATATTTCATATTAGCTAGACCTTTTTTAAAATTATTAACACAAAAGGTAAAAGCACTACACACTTTTGTTTAGGGTAAGTGTTCCCACGGTCTCATCTCCATGGTACAGCGCTTGTTTACTGAAGACAGAGGCATTCATGTGCTAATTAGCTGTCTGCATCTGTTGTCACTGAAAGATGCTGTCAGCTGCATCTGTTAACCTGTTAACAGTGCACAGTAAGTGTGTGTTTTGTATTTGGAAAATTATTTTTGATATAAAAGTTTGTTTCTAGAAATGTACTGTAATTGAGAATTGATTCATGTTTAGATTGAGTATTTAGCGGTTTTGGCTGCAAGGGCCAATTTGCCTCTAAACATGCAAGGTCCTTGGACGATAAGGAGTAACGTTATTCTCTAGTCCATTATTGAGAGAGGTCCTTAGCAATAACTCTCTCACTGCTCGAACTTCAGTGTATGGATATCTGCATTTACATTTGCTGTGTTTATAATTTTGCAGGTGTGGCAAGGATCCTAAGCCATGAAGGTGGGATCACAGACATTGAAGTTTTGCAAGTAAGTGTTTTACGTATCAGACAAACTCAAAATACTTTCTTGCATACTTGTTCCTGGAGGGCAATATTTTAAATCGTAATGAAATTATATTATTAAGTATAGACGAGTCAATGGGCAATGTTAAGCTCATGAAAACATTAAACATTTGTGTTACGAGTTTGTGTTATTAACAGGAAGGTCATGACTGATATTTATATTTTCCAACTGTCCTCAGGCAGCTTTGCTCCATGACACAGTGGAGGACACTGACACCAGCATAGGAGAACTACAGGCCATCTTTGGGCAAACGGTGTCTCGAATTGTTCAGGAAGTGACAGATGATAAGGCGCTACCCAAGCATGAGAGGAAACGTCAGCAGGTGGAGCATGCACCTCACGCCAGCCACCAGGCCAAACTGGTCAAACTGGCTGACAAACTGTACAACCTGAGGGACCTGAACCGCTGCACACCTACAGGTGATTGATTGACAGGCTCACTTTTCTGTTGATCTAGTCAGGTAATTATCTCCTACACAGATTCTAGCCAAGTTAACACAACGCTGTGCAATTTTCCTTATTTTGACCACTTTCTCTCTCTGGCCTCCATTGACTTAGTCACACATTTTGGCCAACCTACAAGTGTAAAAACTCCAATAACCTTTGAACGGTGAAATGGGGTTTATATGATAGTGAAATGGGGTTTGGACCATTGGTTCTCTCATAGGATAACCAACACAAATAACATATTTTACACAGAGGGTCCAAAAATATGCTTTTTTGATTGTCTATCTTCTCAAATCATGTCTGCTATATGCATCTGCTGCTAAATCATGGCCGCTGCTAAATCATGGCCGCTACTGCGGGATGGTAAATGTTGTCAGAAGTTAACTTAAATGACTAAGCAGTCGATGGACAAGGTATGACAACAATCCATGCTTTGGTTTTGTTATCCACCATTTCAAATGCTAACTTTTTAGCATTTTTGGCACATCCAATGCATGCGAATGGTTTCTTTATTAGCATTTTCACGCGTCATGTCCAAATCCTAAAGTATCTATAAAAAAAAAAATATATATATATATATATATATATATATATATATAAACTCAATGTTACTGTGCGAAAATGCTAATATAGGTACCATTGACTTGCATTGGATTTGTGCCACAAATGTGAGTGACTGATTCTTAAAAAAAAAAAAAAAGCAAGAGCAGCACCATCTAGTGGTTAGAAGCTGGTGAATCAGAATGCAGGATGGGACATAAACCTAACAACCTCCATGACCAATTTCTCTGAACTGGGGAAACTGATCTTTATTTTCTAATTATCTCTCTGGCTCATTGCTTCTCTTTACTTCCCTCTCGTTGTCTGACTGTCCCTCTCTTTACCCCTGTCCCATATCTTATATTTAAATCTGTGTTGTGGTTGCCAGGTTGGCCGGCAGAGCGTGTTCAGGAGTACTTTGTGTGGGCAGCCCAGGTAGTGAGAGGACTGAGGGGGACCAACCCAGCACTGGAGAGACAACTAGAGGAGCTCTTCAAGCAGAGGGGGGTTGAGCTTTGACACCTCTCTACTTCTGATACCAGGTGGCACAACACAGCAACTCTTGATGCACACTTTTGTAAAGAGTTCATGTGAAAATATTTGAGCATATTGTCTTCAAAATAGGAGCCTTCTCCATCGAATAAACTCTAAGCTCTAAGGATTTATTTTTTATGGGTAATTTATTATTCATTCATTCTACAGTAATTTGCATACATTGTCTGTAGAACTGGCAAACCATCAATGTCACCTTGAGTTTTCTCGTATTGAATAAAGCAAAGATATGCATCATTTTGTGAAGATGAAAGGCTGTTGTGGAAATTCACCACCATGTCATGGAAATGTCCACCAGGGACACTTAAGTCAATCTTAAATGAATGATCCTTTATTATCAGCGCGCTGGAGAGGTTCCAACTCAATGCACTATAGAACACATGTCAATCAGGAGCTCTGCTGGGGCAGTCCCAACTGTTGTCTTATATATGGCTATACACAGACATGTTATATTTGCATAATTAATTCATCATTACTGTTTTGTTTCATACATGTGACCGACCAGTACTGGTTCATAACATGTGACAGACCAATATCTCAAGGCTTCTTCTCTCTAAGCCGAGACCTTGAAACTGAGAACTTTTGTTCTTAGAAAAGCACAAACGTTAAACATTTCCAGCACAGTTACTTTTGTAAATCATAGTTTGCAGGACTCGTCTGAGTTCTGATATGTGTTGTTTTATCACCTACGTTGTATCTGTTGCCTTTTGTATCATTAATACTGACAATCAAAGATGAGGTAGATTTTTCATAGATAAGGTCGGAGCTAGTAGCTAGGTGGGGAAAAGTCTAGTGTAAGTTAATGAAAATCCTTTGGGAGGGGGCACAGAACCGTATAGAATTTCTTTGTATGCTCTACCGTTAAGATTTCCCTTCACTGGAACCAAGGGGCCTAGGCTGAGCCATGAAAAATATCCCCATTATTCCTCCTTGACAAAACTTTACAGTTAGCACTATCCATACCTTCAGCACTCGGTGGTCCTATTCTGTGAGCCTTGTGGCCTACCACTTCACTGCTGAGCCGTTGTTGCTCTTAGACATTTCCACTTCACAATAACAGCACTTACAGTTGACACTCAAACCTCAAAAGTGGTCTCCTGATGTGGTTTAAGCATTGTTATGGACTTAGATAATACAATTACGTTGTTTTCTGTAAGAAAAAGTGTAACAGAACGAAAACCTTACAGAAATGGGGAAAAATCTGAAACCTGTGAATTTGTGACTCAGTTGGCAGCCTCATTTATCTGTTTCAGTAGTAGGCCTACTATTAGCCTACTGCACAGTACAGCATGGGTTGGTCTGACTGTGAAAGACCAATATGGGATTCAACATTTTAGGTCATTCATAGTGTATGTCACTGTTTCTCATATATTTCCACACAGGGCGCCTTTCCTTCGCCGGACGAGCCCTTTGGCAAAATGAGAGTATACCCACTTCTCCAGGCACCACTACAGCCCTGGTTAAATATGTAGGTTAAATATGTAGCATCAAATATGGTCAAGAATATTGAGTTCTCTGAACTCACTACTGATTCTCTGTTGGAGGGATTTACATGTCAACTTTGGTTCAAGTTTATTCGTGTTCTTTGGACCGTGAGATTTTCTGAAGCTCCTGGGTAGAATTTGCTTAAAAGATGCAGCCATTATTTGACTGCGGTGTTCCTTTTTAGGCAATGTGTGTACAGGGCCCTTACTCTATTTTCTTACCCTGAATCTTCACATCCACTTTCAAAGTCTCTCCCCTCTGACGCTGTCCTTCAATTCATTTAGAGAAGGCGAGGAAAGAGGATGTGGCCAATCAGAAAACCTATGAGGAAGAGTCATGGATTGGTTGGCTAGATTAAGGAGGCACTCTGATTGGTGGGCTGTGTGGACACATGAGAGGGGGCCAGTAGAGTAGCAGCAGGTTCATAATATCAGCAGCAGCAGTGGGGTCAGCTCCGCTCCACACCTACTGAGCACTGGGGCATCATGCAGAGGAAGAGTAGCTTCACTGGTCTCCTCATCACTGCTCTGTGTGCAGTGGCCTCTGGTAAACTCAGAGAATATCACTATGTGTCTGAAGAGAAGACCTGGTCAGAGGCTCAGCAGTACTGTCATGAGCACTACACTGACCTGGCCTTCATCAGCAACCAGGAAGAAGTATATCAGCTCCTTCCCATTTCAAGGGGTGATTGGACCTGGATTGGTTTGCACAGAGATGCTAATGACCCAACAGGATGGACATGGTCAGGAGGAGAGAACTCAGCATTTAGGTTTTGGAAGTCAGGAGAGCCAAACAATGCTGGTGGCATTGAGGACTGTGTCATGGTACAGTGGGATATGAGATGGATGGATTCGCTTTGCTCCCGGACACTCCCCTTCTTATGCTACAAGGAGAAGCTGATCCTGGTTCAGGAGATGAAGACGTGGGAGGAGGCTCTGGAGTACTGCAGGGGTCACTACACCGACCTCCCCAGCCTGCTCTCTAAGACTGAACATCTCCAGGCCCAGAGCAAGATGGAGGGTGCCCAGACCGACCATGTGTGGACGGGTCTGATCTTCTTGGCCAGAGAATGGCTGTGGGTGAACGGGGACCACCTGGAGTACCAGGCCTGGTCTGGCGGGAAGCTGCCCCACTGCCCCGCCCAATACCTCCACTGTGGGACCCTGACCAGAGATGGAGAGCACTGGGGAACCAGGAACTGTGAGGAGAGGAGGAACTTCCTCTGCTACAGAGCGTGAGCCCCAGAGGAGAGAGATATTACTGTAGTAGATATGATTATCTATGGATGCTCTCTACTTATTACAAGTTAACGCTGTGATTGGTTATTCACCCTATTTACTTGTTGATGCATATAAACCTATTGGGTTTAACCCACGGGGCGGCAGGTAGCCTAGCGATTAGAGCGTTGGGCCAGTAACCAAAAGATTGCTGGTTCGAATATCTGAGCCGAAAAGGTGAAAAATCTGTTGATGTGCCCTTTAGCAGGACACTGAACCCTACTGTGCTCCAGTGGCGCCGTACTACAATGGCTGACCCTGTAAAACAACACAATTCCTGCACCTTTCTGGTGTATGTGACAATAAAACATATATATTTTTTTGTGTGTGTTTTCTACAATAGTCTACTATTTTTCTTCCTGTAGATACCGTGGTTATGATAGTGGGTGCTTTGTGTGTACAAAGACCATAACACTGGGCACAGATAACACTGGGCACAGATGTCAGTTCAATGTCTAGTTTTGATAACATTTAATTGAGTTGGTAATTAACTTATTTTTTTTACCATGTCATTCGATTTAGGTAGGGTAAAAAAATATAGACAAGAACTCACGGAATTCCTTCAGGTTGATGACTCTGCAAATCCAATCAGTTTTCCTCTTTGATTCATCCCCATCAGAATGAGAAACAGTAACAGTAGATATGAACGTACACATCATGTATTGAATATCATGTAAGGAAACCAACTGTTGGTATGAAATAAATAAATAACTTAGACAAAGATAAGACCTTCCTTCTCATTTTTATTGGTGCACCTAGAAATAATAATAGATAGCAGAACATCTAATTGAGAGATCACAACTTCTCATTGATAACCTGTCATGTACCATGAAATATGTGTCTGAAATAGTGAAAATATTAACTATTTACATGGTTTATGGTTACAAAAGGATGTAATCCAAAATGCACTTGAAGGAAACAGAATTGACAATAACTGCAAATCAAATCACAAAGTGGGGGAGAGAGGGGGAGAGAAACAGAGGGGGGAGTAAGGAGGGAGACAGAGGGGGGAGGAAGGTAAGGAAGGAGGGAGAGAGACAGACAGAGGGGAGGAAGGTAAGGAAGGAGGGAGAGACAGACAGAGGGGAGGAAGGTAAGGAAGGAGGGAGAGAGACAGACAGAGGGGAGGAAGGTAAGGAAGGAGGGAGAGACAGACAGAGGGGAGGAAGGTAAGGAAGGAGGGAGAGACAGACAGACAGAGGGGTGGAAGGTAAGGAAGGAGGGAGAGACAGACAGAGGGGGGAGGAAGGAGGAAGAGAGAGACAGACAGAGGGGAGGAAGGTAAGGAAGGAGGGAGAGACAGACAGAGGGGAGGAAGGTAAGGAAGGAGGGAGAGACAGACAGAGGGGGGAGGAAGGAGGAAGAGAGAGAGAGACAGAGGGGAGGAAGGTAAGGAAGGAGGGAGAGACAGACAGAGGGGAGGAAGGTAAGGAAGGAGGGAGAGAGAGACAGAGGGGGGAGGAAGGAGGGAGAGAGACAGAGGGGGGAGGAAGGTATGGAAGGAGGGAGAGACAGACAGAGGGGAGGAAGTTAAGGAAGGAGGGAGAGAGAGACAGAGGGGAGGAAGGTAAGGAAGGAGGCAGAGACAGACAGAGGGGGGAGGAAGGAGGGAGAGACAGAGGGGGGAGGAAGGTAAGGAAGGAGGGGGAGACAGACAGAGGGGAGGAAGGTAAGGAAGGAGGGAGAGAGAGACAGAGGGGGGAGGAAGGAGGGAGAGACAGACAGAGGGGGGAGGAAGGAGGGAGAGACAGAGGGGGGAGGAAGGTAAGGAAGGAGGGGGAGACAGACAGAGGGGAGGAAGGTAAGGAAGGAGGGAGAGACAGACAGAGGGGAGGAAGGTAAGGAAGGAGGGAGAGAGAGACAGAGGGGAGGAAGGTAAGGAAGGAGGGAGAGAGAGACAGAGGGGGGAGGAAGGTATGGAAGGAGGGAGAGAGAGACAGAGGGGAGGAAGGTAAGGAAGGAGGCAGAGACAGACAGAGGGGGGAGGAAGGAGGGAGAGACAGAGGGGGGAGGAAGGTAAGGAAGGAGGGGGAGAGAGACAGAGGGGGAGGAAGGAGGAAGAGAGAGACAGAGGGGGGAGGAAGGAGGGAGAGAGAGACAGAGGGGGAGGAAGGAGGGAGAGAGAGACAGAGGCGGGAGGAAGGAGGGAGAGACAGACAGAGGGGGGAGGAAGGAGGGAGAGAGAGACAGAGGGGGGAGGAAGGAGGGAGAGACAGAGGGGGGAGGAAGGAGGGAGAGACAGACAGAGGGGAGGAAGGTAAGGAAGGAGGGAGAGAGAGACAGAGGGGAGGAAGGTAAGGAAGGAGGCAGAGACAGACAGAGGGGGGAGGAAGGAGGGAGAGACAGAGGGGGGAGGAAGGTAAGGAAGGAGGGGGAGACATTCAGAGGGGAGGAAGGTAAGGAAGGAGGGAGAGAGACAGAGGGGAGGAAGGTAAGGAAGGAGGGAGAGACAGACAGAGGGGGAGGAAGGAGGAAGAGAGAGACAGACAGAGGGGAGGAAGGTAAGGAAGGAGGGAGAGACAGACAGAGGGGAGGAAGGTAAGGAAGGAGGGAGAGACAGACAGAGGGGAGGAAGGTAAGGAAGCAGGGAGAGACAGACAGAGGGGAGGAAGGTAAGGAAGGAGGGAGAGAGAGACAGAGGGGAGGAAGGTAAGGAAGGAGGGAGAGGGAGACAGAGGGGGAGGAAGGAGGAAGAGAGAGACAGAGGGGGGAGGAAGGAGGGAGAGAGAGACAGAGGGGGAGGAAGGAGGGAGAGAGAGACAGAGGCGGGAGGAAGGAGGGAGAGACAGACAGAGGGGGGAGGAAGGAGGGAGAGAGAGACAGAGGGGGGAGGAAGGAGGGAGAGACAGACAGAGCTGGAGGAAGGTAAGGAAGGAGGGAGAGACAGACAGAGGGGAGGAAGGTAAGGAAGGAGGGAGAGAGAGACAGAGGGGAGGAAGGTAAGGAAGGAGGGAGAGAGAGACAGAGGGGGGAGGAAGGAGGGAGAGAGACAGAGGGGGGAGGAAGGTATGGAAGGAGGGAGAGACAGACAGAGGGGAGGAAGTTAAGGAAGGAGGGAGAGAGAGACAGAGGGGAGGAAGGTAAGGAAGGAGGCAGAGACAGACAGAGGGGGGAGGAAGGAGGGAGAGACAGAGGGGGGAGGAAGGTAAGGAAGGGGAGGGAGACAGACAGAGGGGAGGAAGGTAAGGAAGGAGGGAGAGAGACAGAGGGTGGAGGAAGGAGGGAGAGACAGACAGAGGGGGGAGGAAGGAGGGAGAGACAGAGGGGGGAGGAAGGTAAGGAAGGAGGGAGAGAGAGACAGAGGGGGGAGGAAGGAGGGAGAGAGACAGAGGGGGGAGGAAGGTATGGAAGGAGGGAGAGAGAGACAGAGGGGAGGAAGGTAAGGAAGGAGGGAGAGAGAGACAGAGGGGGGAGGAAGGAGGAAGAGAGAGACAGAGGGGGGAGGAAGGTATGGAAGGAGGGAGAGACAGACAGAGGGGAGGAAGTTAAGGAAGGAGGGAGAGAGAGACAGAGGGGAGGAAGGTAAGGAAGGAGGCAGAGACAGACAGAGGGGGGAGGAAGGAGGGAGAGACAGAGGGGGGAGGAAGGTAAGGAAGGGGAGGGAGACAGACAGAGGGGAGGAAGGTAAGGAAGGAGGGAGAGAGACAGAGGGTGGAGGAAGGAGGGAGAGACAGACAGAGGGGGGAGGAAGGAGGGAGAGACAGAGGGGGGAGGAAGGTAAGGAAGGAGGGAGAGAGAGACAGAGGGGGGAGGAAGGAGGGAGAGAGACAGAGGGGGGAGGAAGGTATGGAAGGAGGGAGAGAGAGACAGAGGGGAGGAAGGTAAGGAAGGAGGCAGAGACAGACAGAGGGGGGAGGAAGGAGGGAGAGACAGAGGGGGGAGGAAGGTAAGGAAGGAGGGGGAGAGAGACAGAGGGGGAGGAAGGAGGAAGAGAGAGACAGAGGGGGGAGGAAGGAGGGAGAGAGAGACAGAGGGGGAGGAAGGAGGGAGAGAGAGACAGAGGCGGGAGGAAGGAGGGAGAGACAGACAGAGGGGAGGAAGGTAAGGAAGGAGGGAGAGAGAGACAGAGGGGGGAGGAAGGAGGGAGAGACAGAGGGGGGAGGAAGGTAAGGAAGGAGGGAGAGACAGACAGAGGGGAGGAAGTTAAGGAAGGAGGGAGAGAGAGACAGAGGGGAGGAAGGTAAGGAAGGAGGCAGAGACAGACAGAGGGGGGAGGAAGGAGGGAGAGACAGAGGGGGGGGGAAGGTAAGGAAGGAGGGGGAGACAGACAGAGGGGAGGAAGGTAAGGAAGGAGGGAGAGAGAGACAGAGGGGGGAGGAAGGAGGGAGAGACAGACAGAGGGGGGAGGAAGGAGGGAGAGACAGAGGGGGGAGGAAGGTAAGGAAGGAGGGGGAGACAGACAGAGGGGAGGAAGGTAAGGAAGGAGGGAGAGACAGACAGAGGGGAGGAAGGTAAGGAAGGAGGGAGAGAGAGACAGAGGGGAGGAAGGTAAGGAAGGAGGGAGAGAGAGACAGAGGGGGGAGGAAGGAGGGAGAGACAGACAGAGGGAGGAAGTTAAGGAAGGAGGGAGAGAGAGACAGAGGGGAGGAAGGTAAGGAAGGAGGCAGAGACAGACAGAGGGGGGAGGAAGGAGGGAGAGACAGAGGGGGGAGGAAGGTAAGGAAGGAGGGGGAGACAGACAGAGGGGAGGAAGGTAAGGAAGGAGGGAGAGAGAGACAGAGGGGGGAGGAAGGAGGGAGAGACAGACAGAGGGGGGAGGAAGGAGGGAGAGACAGAGGGGGGAGGAAAGTAAGGAAGGAGGGGGAGACAGACAGAGGGGAGGAAGGTAAGGAAGGAGGGAGAGAGACAGAGGGGAGGAAGGTAAGGAAGGAGGGAGAGACAGACAGAGGGGGAGGAAGGAGGAAGAGAGAGACAGACAGAGGGGAGGAAGGTAAGGAAGGAGGGAGAGACAGACAGAGGGGAGGAAGGTAAGGAAGGAGGGAGAGACAGACAGAGGGGAGGAAGGTAAGGAAGGAGGGAGAGACAGACAGAGGGGAGGAAGGTAAGGAAGGAGGGAGAGAGAGACAGAGGGGAGGAAGGTAAGGAAGGAGGGAGAGAGAGACAGAGGGGGAGGAAGGAGGAAGAGAGAGACAGAGGGGGGAGGAAGGAGGGAGAGAGAGACAGAGGGGGAGGAAGGAGGGAGAGAGACAGAGGCGGGAGGAAGGAGGGAGAGACAGACAGAGGGGGGAGGAAGGAGGGAGAGAGAGACAGAGGGGGGAGGAAGGAGGGAGAGACAGACAGAGCTGGAGGAAGGTAAGGAAGGAGGGAGAGACAGACAGAGGGGAGGAAGGTAAGGAAGGAGGGAGAGAGAGACAGAGGGGAGGAAGGTAAGGAAGGAGGGAGAGAGAGACAGAGGGGGGAGGAAGGAGGGAGAGAGACAGAGGGGGGAGGAAGGTATGGAAGGAGGGAGAGACAGACAGAGGGGAGGAAGTTAAGGAAGGAGGGAGAGAGAGACAGAGGGGAGGAAGGAGGGAGAGACAGAGGGGGGAGGAAGGTAAGGAAGGGGAGGGAGACAGACAGAGGGGAGGAAGGTAAGGAAGGAGGGAGAGAGACAGAGGGTGGAGGAAGGAGGGAGAGACAGACAGAGGGGGGAGGAAGGAGGGAGAGACAGAGGGGGGAGGAAGGTAAGGAAGGAGGGGGAGACAGACAGAGGGGAGGAAGGTAAGGAAGGAGGGAGAGAGAGACAGAGGGGGGAGGAAGGAGAGAGAGACAGACAGAGGGGGGAGGAAGGAGGGAGAGAGAGACAGAGGGGGGAGGAAGGAGGGAGAGACAGACAGAGCTGGAGGAAGGTAAGGAAGGAGGGAGAGAGAGGGGGGAGGAAGGAGGGAGAGAGAGACAGAGGGGGGAGGAAGGAGGTAGAGACAGACAGAGCTGGAGCAAGGTAAGGAAGGAGGGAGAGACAGACAGAGGGGGGAGGAAGGTATGGAAGGAGGGAGAGAGACAGGGGGGAGGAAGGTACGGAAGGAGGGAGAGAGACAGAGGGGGGAGGAAGGTATGGAAGGAGGGAGAGAGACAGAGGGGGGAGGAAGGTACGGAAGGAGGGAGAGAGACAGAAGGGGGAGGAAGGTACGGAAGGAGGGAGAGAGACACAGGGCGGAGGAAGGTACAGAAGGAGGGAGAGAGACAGAGGGGGGAGGAAGATACGGAAGGAGGGAGAGAGACAGAGGGGGGAGGAAGGCACAGAAGGAGGGAGAGAGACAGAGGGGGTAGGAAGGTACGGAAGGAGAGAGAGAGACAGAGGTGGTAGGAAGGTACGGAAGGAGGCAGAGAGACAGAGGTGGGAGGAAGGTACGGAAGGAGGGAGAGAGACAGAAGGGGGAGGAAGGTACGGAAGGAGGGAGAGAGCAGAAGGGGGAGGAAGGTACGGAAGGAGGGAGAGAGACACAGGGCGGAGGAAGGTACAGAAGGAGGGAGAGAGACAGAGAGGGGAGGAAGATACGGAAGGAGGGAGAGAGACAGAGGGGGGAGGAAGGTACAGAAGGAGGGAGAGAGACAGAGGGGGGAGGAAGGTACGGAAGGAGGGAGAGAGACAGAGGTGGGAGGAAGGTACGGAAGGAGGGAGAGAGACAGAGGGGGGAGGAAGGTACTGAAGGAGGGAGAGAGACAGAGGTGGGAGGAAGGTTCTGAAGGAGGGAGAGAGACAGAGGTGGGAGGAAGGTACGGAAGGAGGGAGAGAGACAGAGGTTGGAGGAAGGTACTGAAGGAGGGAGAGAGACAGAGGTGGGAGGAAGGTACGGAAGAAGGGAGAGAGACAGAGGGGGGAGGAAGGTACGGAAGGAGGGAGAGAGACAGAGGTGGGAGGAAGGTACGGAAGGAGGGAGAGAGACAGAGGGGGGAGGAAGGTACTGAAGGAGGGAGAGAGACATAGGAGGGAGGAAGGTACTGAAGGAGGGAGAGAGACAGAGGGGGGAGGAAGGTAAGGAAGGAGGGAGAGAGACAGAGGGGGGAGGAAGGAGGGAGAGAGACAGAGGGGGGAGGAAGGAGGGAGTGAGACAGAGGGGGAGGAAGGATGGAGAGAGAGACAGAGGGGGGAGGAAGGTACAGAAGGAGGGAGAGAGACAGAGGTGGGGAGGAAGGTACTGAAGGAGGGGGACGGCGAGACAGACGGGGATCTGGGAAACCTGTTGTCTGGGAAGTGTCCTTGTGTATGGCTTTGTTGTTGTTGTAGTTTGGTTACTGATATACTCCAAATGAACTTAGCTAACTATATCTGATACAATATATCTGATTCCAGCCTCGGGGCCATCAAATACACGTAATAATAATAATAATAGTCAATGAATCGGTTTCATCTGACAGTTGTGTCCAGTAATAGTCATTGTAACAACCACAAGCACCGTGGAATGTAATCTGTGTAAAATAACGGGCTGGACCAAAGATTATATTCTTAACACGAAACCAATGGTGTACATTGTCCCCTAAACCGGGCATTCATCTACTAAATTCCATAGGTTGTAATTATACATTTACAAACAGTATATTTTTTCCCTCCACCACAAACACCCATGTCAATCAAACAGTGCTCTTGAATTTCAGGATGAAGACTAAAACAAATGTAGTTAAAGAAGCAGAAAATAAGTGCAGTGCTGGACTTCTGAACCTGTGAGAGGATATACAGTGTGTTCGGAAAGTATTCAGACCCCTTGACTTTTTCCACATTTTGTTATGTTACAGCCTTAATTTAAAACCGATTTTAAAAATGTTTTTCCCCCTAAACAATCTACACACAATACCCCATAATGACAATGCGAAAACAGGTTTTTCTAATTTATAACAAATGTAAAAACAGAACTAATTGATTTACATAAGTATTCCATAAGTCATCCTTGAGATATTTCTCCAACTTGATTGGAGTCCACCTGTGGTAAATTCAATTGATTGGACATGATTTGGAAAGACACACACCTGTCCATATAAGGTCCCACAGTTGACAGTGCATGTCAGAGTAAAAACCAAGACATGAGATCGAAAGAATTGTCCGTTGAGCTCCGAGACAGGATTGGGTCAAGGCACAGATCTGGGGAAGGGTACCAAAACATTCCTGCAGCATTGAAGGTCCCCAAGAACACAGTGGCCTCCATCATTCTTAAATGGAAGAAGTTTGGAACCACCAAGACTATTCCTAGAGCTAGCTGCCCGGCCAAACTGAGCAATCGTGGGAGAAGGCCCTTGGTCAAGGAGGTGACCAAGAACCTGTGTGTCACTCTGACAGAGCTCCAGAGTTCCTCTGTGGAGATGAGAGAACCTTCCAGCAGGACAACCATCTCTGCAGCACTCCACCAATCAGGTAATTATGGTAGAGTGGCTAGACGGAAGCCACTCCTCAGTAAAAGGCACATGACAGCCTGCTTGGTTACCAAAAGCACCTAAAAGACTCTCCGACCATGAGAAGCAAAATTCTCTGGTCTGATGAAACTAAGATTGAACTCTTTGGACTGAATGCCAAGCGTCACGTCTGGAGGAAACCATGAAGCATGGTGGTGGCAGCATCATACTGTGGGGATGTTTGTCAGTGGCAGGGACTGGGAGATTAGTCAGCATCGAGGGAAAGGTGAATGGAGCAAAGTACAGAAAGAGACCCTTGATGAAAACCTGCTCCAGATCATTCAGGACCTCAGAGTGGGATGAAGGTTCACCTTCCAACAGGACCATGACCCTAAGCACACAGCCAAGACAACGCAGGAGTGGCTTTGGGACAAGTCTCTGAAGGTCCTTGAGTGGCCCAGCCAGAGCCCGGACTTGAACAAGATTGAACATCTCTGGAGAGACCTGAAAATAGCTGTGCAGTGACTCTCCCCATCCAACCTGACAGAGCTTGAGAGGATCTGCAGAGAAAAATTGGAGAAACTCCCCAAATACAGGTCTGCCAAGCTTATAGCGTCATACCCAAGAAGTCTCGAGCCTGTAATCGCTGGCAATGGAGCTTCAACAAAGTACTGAGTAAAGGGTCTGAAGTCTTATGTAAATTTGATATTTAAATTTGTAAAGAATTATACATTTGCTAAAATGTCTAAAAACCTGTTTTTGCTTTGCCATTATGGGGTATTGTGTGTAGATGAGGTGGAGATGAGGGGGAATAAACTCTCTGTAACGTAACAAAATGTAGAAAAAGTCAATGGGTCTGAATACTTTCTAAATGCACTGTATTTCAGCATAATGTAGGCCTACCAACAAAACCAATGGAGCAAATCCCATCACATTTTCCCATGGAAATGGCATTTGATTTCTATGATATTGCCTACAGTAGTCTGTCTGTATGTGGTGTTCAATACAGGCCTACATTGCATGAGACTTCTAAAAACGTTTTTACATTATGAAGGGCTTAACATGAATTCAAACTTTTTTACTTGGTCTGTAACACCATGGGCCAAGTCGGTGACTGTAAATTGCATTGTATTATGTTGTATGATGCAGGAAACCACTTTACAAAATACAATTCATTATTAGTACCAAACATATAATTAGAAAATATAGACTACCCCTCTGCCTATTGGCTTATTTGCATGTTCAAAACTGTCTCAAAATACAACGCTGCTGGCACTAAGACAGCATTGAATGAGCTGTATTCCGCCATAAGCAAACAAGAAAACGTTCACCCAGAGGAGGCGCTCCTAGTAGCCGGGAACTTTAATGCAGGGAAACTTAAGTCTGTTTTACCAAATTTCAATCAGCATGTTAAATGTGCTACCAGAGGGGAAAACACTCTGGACCACCATTACTCCACACACAGAGACACATACAAAGCTCTCCCTCGCACTCCATTTGGCAAATCTGACCATAATTCTTTCCTTCTGATTCCTGCTTACAAGCTCAAATGAAAGCAGGAAGCACCAGTGACTAGATCAATAAAAAAGTGGTCAGATGAAGCAGATGCTAAGCTACATGACTGTTTTGCTATCACAGACTGGAATATGTTCCGGGATTCCTCCGATGGTATTGAGGAGTACACCACATCATTCATTGGCTTCATCAATGAGTGCATTGATGACGTCTTCCCCACAGTGACAGTACGTACATACCCCAATCCGAAGCCATGGATTACAGGCAACATCCGCACTGAGCTAAAGGCTAGAGTTGCCGCTTTCAAGGAGCAGGACTCTAACCCGGAAGCTTATAAGAAATCCCGCTATGCCCTCCGATGAACCATCAAACCGGCAAAGCATCAATACAGAACAAAGATTGAATCGTACTACACCGGCTCTGAAGCTCGTCGAATGTGGCAGGGCTTGCAAACCATTACAGACTACAAAGGGAAGCACAGCCGAGAGCTGCCCAGTGAAACGAGCCTACCAGACGAGCTAAACTACTTCGATGCTCGCTTCGAGGCAAATAACACTCAAACATGTATGAGAGCACCAGCTGTTCAGGAAGACTGTGTGATCACGCTCTCCACAGCCGATGTGAGTAAGATCTTTAAACATTCACAAGGCTGCGGGGCCAGATGGATTACCAGGACGTGTACTGCGAGCATGCGCTGACCAAATGGCAAGTGTCCTCACTGACATTTTCAACCTCTCTCTGTCCGAGTCTGTAATACCAACATGTTTTAAGCAGACCACCATAGTGCCTGTGCCCAAGAACAATAAGGTAACCTGCCTAAATGACTAGTGACCTGTAGCACTCACGTCTGTAGCCATGAAGTGCTTTGAAAGGGTGGTCATGGCTCACATCAACACCATTATCCCAGACACTTCGACCCACTCCGATTTGCATAACACCCCAACAGATCCACAGATGATGCAATCTCTATTGCACTCCACACTGCCCTTTCCCACCTGGACAAAAGGAACACCTATGTGAGAATGTTATTCATTCACTACGTTCAACACCATAGTGTCCTCAAAGCTCATCAATAAGCTAAGGACCCTGAGACTAAACACCTCCCTTTGCAACTGGATTCTGGACTTCCTGATGGTCCGCCCCCAGGTGGTAAGGGTAAGTAACAACAAATCCGCAACGCTGCGCCTCAATACTGGGGCCCCTCAGGGGTGCGTGCTCAGTCCTCTCCTGTAGTTCCTGTTCACTCATAACTGTACTGCCAGGCACGACTCCAACACCATCATTAAGTTTGCCGGTGGCACAACAGCGGTAGGCCTGATCACAGACAGCGACGAGACAGCCTATAGGGAGGAGGTCAGAGACCTGGCCATGTGGTGCCAGGACAACAACGTCTCCCTCAAAGTGATGAAGACAAAGGAGATGATTGTGGACTACAGGAAAAAGAGGACCGAGCACTCCCCCATTCCCATCGACGGGGCTGCGGTGGAGCAGGTTGAGATTTTCAAGTACCTTGATGTCCACATTACCAACAAACTAACATGGTCCAAGCACTCCAAGACAGTCGTGAAGAGGGCACGACAAAACCTATTCCCCCTCAGGAGACTGAAAATATTTGACATGGGTCTTCAGATCCTCAAAAGGTTCCATAGCTGCTCAATCGAGAGCATCGTGACTGGTTGCATCACTGCCTGGTATGGCAACTGCTCGGCCTCCGATCGCAAAATAATGAAGAAAAAATATAGATAAAACGTATCGGTGCTCATCGGCCATTGGACATAAACATTACACAACAAGTTGGAAATTCAAATTCAACAATGAGTTGTTTGGAAGGAATCCGTGACAGTGGATAACTGCAAGCATTGCAACTGGGAAGTCCGACTGGGAAAATACGTTTTGAACGGTCATCCAACTGGGAAGTCCGACTGGGAAAATACGTTTTGAACGGTCATCCAACTGGGAAGTCCGACTGGGAGAATACGTTTTGAACGGTCATCCAACTGGGAAGTCCGACTGGGAGAATACGTTTTGAACGGTCATCCAACTGGGAAGTCCGACTGGGAGAATACGTTTTGAACGGTCATCCAACTGGGAAGTCCGACTGGGAGAATACGTTTTGAACGGTCATCCAACTGGGAAGTCCGACTGGGAGAATACGTTTTGAACGGTCATCCAACTGGGAAGTCCGACTGGGAGAATACGTTTTGAACGGTCATCCAACTGGGAAGTCCGACTGGGAGAATACGTTTTGAACGGTCATCCAACTGGGAAGTCCGACTGGGAGAATACGTTTTGAACGGTCATCCAACTGGGAAGTCCGACTGGGAGAATACGTTTTGAACGGTCATCCAACTGGGAAGTCCGACTGGGAGAATACGTTTTGAACGGTCATCCAACTGGGAAGTCCGACTGGGAGAATACGTTTTGAACGGTCATCCAACTGGGAAGTCCGACTGGGAGAATACGTTTTGAACGGTCATACAACTGGGAAGTCAGACTGGGAGAATACGTTTTGAACGGTCATACAACTGGGAAGTCCGACTGGGAGAATACGTTTTGAACGGTCATCCAACTGGGAAGTCCGACTGGGAGAATACGTTTTGAACGGTCATCCAACTGGGAAGTCCGACTGGGAGAATACGTTTTGAACGGTCATCCAACTGGGAAGTCCGACTGGGAGAATACGTTTTGAACGGTCATCCAACTGGGAAGTCCGACTGGGAGAATACGTTTTGAACGGTCATCCAACTGGGAAGTCCGACTGGGAGAATACGTTTTGAACGGTCATCCAACTGGGAAGTCCGACTGGGAGAATACGTTTTGAACGGTCATCCAACTGGGAAGTCCGACTGGGAGAATACGTTTTGAACGGTCATCCAACTGGGAAGTCCGACTGGGAGAATACGTTTTGAACGGTCATACAACTGGGAAGTCAGACTGGGAGAATACGTTTTGAACGGTCATACAACTGGGAAGTCCGACTGGGAGAATACGTTTTGAACGGTCATCCAACTGGGAAGTCCGACTGGGAGAATACGTTTTGAACGGTCATACAACTGGGAAGTCAGACTGGGAGAATACGTTTTGAACGGTCATCCAACTGGGAAGTCCGACTGGGAGAATACGTTTTGAACGGTCATCCAACTGGGAAGTCAGACTGGGAGAATACGTTTTGAACGGTCATCCAACTGGGAAGTCCGACTGGGAGAATACGTTTTGAACGGTCATCCAACTGGGAAGTCCGACTGGGAGAATACGTTTTGAACGGTCATCCAACTGGGAAGTCCGACTGGGAGAATACGTTTTGAACGGTCATCCAACTGGGAAGTCCGACTGGGAGAATACGTTTTGAACGGTCATCCAACTGGGAAGTCCGACTGGGAGAATACGTTTTGAACGGTCATCCAACTGGGAAGTCCGACTGGGAGAATACGTTTTGAACGGTCATCCAACTTAGAATTGTAAATCTTTTTCTTTGATGACAAAATTTGCCAAAGAAGGACCGCCGCGCACAACAAGGTGAGTCCAAAAATGTCTTATATGCTGCTGCATAAATGATGTAATATGCCAGGGAGATATGGTCAGCCATATCAGGTATGTTTTTAAAAAGGCAGTAAATGAGGCTGAATGAATTGTTTTGCTGCCAGACAAGGCTCCGCTGATAGCCAGGTGCAGCGGTGGTAAGGATTCACTCCATTGTGCTGACTTCCCAGTTGCAATGCTTGCAGTTAGCCACTGTCACCGATTCCTTCCAAACAACTCATTGTTGATTTTGCGATTTCCAGCTTGTGTAATGTTTATGTCCAATGGCCGATGAGCACTGATACGTTTTATCTATATTTTCTCTTCATTATATCTCTTCCTATGACAAGGACTAAAAATGATTTTCCAGTAGACTTGATTCATGAAGTAAGATGTTGATATGATCAGTCCAATCAAAGCTGCTGTACATATAACGTGATTTGACGTCATTTCTGTGGCCAATGACTCTGCTGTTGGGACAGCTTTATGTAGGCTCTGAATGTTTTTGGGCACCTCTTGTCGCCGTTATAGTGCAATTAATGTATTGTTTAGTGTTGTGGCTTTGCTGGCATGCATCAAACATCTTTTTTTTTGCGGTTGCCCCACCAAGATTTATATGCTAAAATCGACACTGTTTATAGTGCAAACTAATGGGGAGAACTTTCAATCTTGTGTCTCTGCACAGCCTGGCATTTCTTCTGCACGACAGTCCTGGAAGAGATATGCATCTGGTCCCCTGTAGAGGGAACATTGTCCACCACCCAAAGGACATCCAGCCAACTTGACACAACTGTGGTAAGTTTTGGAGCCAACATGGGCCAGCATCCATGTGGAACGCTTTTGACACCTTGTAGAGTCCATGCCCTGACAAATTGAGGCTGTTCTGAGGGCAAAAAGACCCCTACTTAAGTCGTTTTTGGGGCATCTGTACTTTACAATTTATATTTTTGACTACTTTTACTTTACTAGATTCCTTAAGAAAGTAATGTACTTTTTACTCCATACATTTCCCCATACACATACAAAGTTGTAAGAACATGAACAACTGTGCCATCTGGTTTGCTTAATATAAGGAATTTGAAATTATTTATACTTTTGATACTGAAGTACATTTTTGCAATTGCATTTACTTTTGATACTTAAGTATATTTAAAACCAAATACTTGTAGACTTTTTCTCAAGTAGTATTTTACTGGGTGACTACTGGGTCATTTTCTATTATGGTATCTTTACATTTACTCAAGCATGACAATTGGGTACTTTTTCCACGACTGCTATTCCCTGGATAGGGGCACAGTAAAAGCATTCATATTTGTGCCAGAGTCTGCTCATGTGGTAGTGCTGCCGATGTCGGACCACACATTGCCCAACTTGGCGGGGTTTCAAAACTCACCCTGCACCTTTAAACTTTCATTCCTCTCTATATCAGTACATCCAATAAAGAAAAATATGCCAAGAATCACAGACACAGATGTTAACACTTCATAAAAAAAAAAAATTGATATATGAGTATTCTAGGTTAGAAATTAGTTCAATTCAATTGAAATCATCAGAATTATGTAAAATATTGTTGTATATGTTAATGTCCTATCAATTCAACAGTGGTCTAATAATATCATCACAGATTCACTACTAATTGTAAAAGATGTTCAGTTATTGTCAGTTCTATGTTTCCTTCAGGTGGATTTTGGATGACATCTTTTTGTAACCACAAACCGTGTAAATACTTAGTAACTATTTTAATTATTTCAGGCATATCGTATTTCATGGCACATGACAGGTTATCAGCGAGAATGTGTGCTCTCTCAACGAAATGTTCTGCTATTTATTTCCTTGACATATCTGTTGCTACTGTGCCAGAAAGTATTCATACCCCTTGACTTATTCCACATTTTGTTGTGCTACAGCCTGAACTCAAAAGGGATTCAATAGTTTGTCTCACCCATCTACACATAATACCCTATAATGACAAATTGAAAACATGTTTTTGGAAATGTTTGCCAGTTTAGTATTCACACCCCTTAGTCAATACTTTGTAGAAGCACCTTTGGCAGCGAATACAGCTGTGAGTCTTTCTGCATGGGTAAGTCTCTGATAGCTTTCCACACCTGGATTGTGCAACATTTGCCCATTATTTTTATTTTTTTATGTTTCACGCTCTGGTTGTTGGTCATTACTATAAAACAATTTTAATGTATTGTGTGATGTACAGTGCCTTGCGAAAGTATTCGGCCCCCTTGAACTTTGCGACCTTTTGCCACATTTCAGGCTTCAAACATAAAGATATAAAACTGTATTTTTTTGTGAAGAATCAACAACAAGTGGGACACAATCATGAAGTGGAACGACATTTATTGGATATTTCAAACTTTTTAACAAATCAAAAACTGAAAAATTGGGCGTGCAAAATTATTCAGCCCCTTTACTTTCTGTGCAGCAAACTCTCTCCAGAAGTTCAGTGAGGATCTCTGAATGATCCAATGTTGACCTAAATGACTAATGATGATAAATACAATCCACCTGTGTGTAATCAAGTCTCCGTATAAATGCACCTGCACTATGATAGTCTCAGAGGTCTGTTAAAAGCGCAGAGAGCATCATGAAGAACAAGGAACACACCAGGCAGGTCCGAGATACTGTTGTGAAGAAGTTTAAAGCCGGATTTGGATACAAAAAGATTTCCCAAGCTTTAAACATCCCAAGGAGCACTGTGCAAGCGATAATATTGAAATGGAAGGAGTATCAGACCACTGCAAATCTACCAAGACCTGGCCGTCCCTCTAAACTTTCAGCTCATACAAGGAGAAGACTGATCAGAGATGCAGCCAAGAGGCCCATGATCACTCTGGATGAACTGCAGAGATCTACAGCTGAGGTGGGAGACTCTGTCCATAGGACAACAATCAGTCGTATATTGCACAAATCTGGCCTTTATGGAAGAGTGGCAAGAAGAAAGCCATTTCTTAAAGATATCCATAAAAAGTGTCGTTTAAAGTTTGCCACAAGCCACCTGGGAGACACACCAAACATGTGGAAGAAGGTGCTCTGGTCAGATGAAACCAAAATTTAACTTTTTGGCAACAATGCAAAACATTATGTTTGGCGTAAAAGCAACACAGCTGAACACACCATCCTCACTGTCAAACATGGTGGTGGCAGCATCATGGTTTGGGCCTGCTTTTCTTCAGCAGGGACAGGGAAGATGGTTAAAATTGATGGGAAGATGGATGGAGCCAAATACAGGACCATTCTGGAAGAAAACCTGATGGAGTCTGCAAAAGACCTGAGACTGGGACGGAGATTTGTCTTCCAACAAGACAATGATCCAAAACATAAAGCAAAATCTACAATGGAATGGTTCAAAAAGAAACATATCCAGGTGTTAGAATGGCCAAGTCAAAGTCCAGACCTGAATCCAATCAAGAATCTGTGGAAAGAACTGAAAACTGCTGTTCACAAATGCTCTCCATCCAACCTCACTGAGCTCGAGCTGTTTTGCAAGGAGGAATGGGAAAAAAATTCAGTCTCTCGATGTGCAAAACTGATAGAGACATACCCCAAGCGACTTACAGCTGTAATCGCAGCAAAAGGTGGCGCTACAAAGTATTAACTTAAGGGGGCTGAATAATTTTGCACGCCCAATTTTTCAGTTTTTGATTTGTTAAAAAAGTTTGAAATATCCAATAAATGTTGTTCCACTTCATGATTGTGTCCCACTTGTTGTTGATTCTTCACAAAAAAATACAGTTTTATATCTTTATGTTTGAAGCCTGAAATGTGGCAAAAGGTCGCAAAGTTCAAGGGGGCCGAATACTTTCGCAAGGCACTGTATTTTGTCCAACGTTGTGATTCACAGTAGGGAGCTGGTAAAGCCCAACAATGCCTTCAGAAAGTATTCATCCCCCTAGACTTGTTCCACATTTTGATGTATTACAGCCTAAATTCAAAATGTTTTAAATCATTTTTTTCCTCACCCATCTACACACAATACCCCATAATGACAAAGTGAAATTATGTTTTTAGAATACATTTTAAAAAATGTATTAAAAATGAAATACAGAAATATCTAATTTACATGAGTCAGTACATGTCAGAATCCCCGATTACAGTTGTGAGTCTTTCTGGGTAAATCTCTAAGAGCTTTCCACACCTGGATTGTGCAACATTTTCCCATTATTCTTTTAAAAATTCTTTAAGCTCTTTCAAATTGGTTGTTGATCATTGCTAGACAAACATTTTCAGGACTTGCCATATATTTTCAAGTAGATTTAAGTAAAAACTGTAGATCGGCCACTGAGGAATATTCACTGTCTTCTTGGTAAGCAACTCCAGTGTAGATTTGGCTTTGTGTTTTAGGTTATTGTCCTGTTGAAAGGTCAATTCATCTCCCAGTGTCTGATGGAAAGCAGACTGAACCAGGTTTTCCTCTAGAATTTTGCCTGTGGTTAGCTGCATTCTGTTTATTTTTTTTGTCCTGGAGAAACTCCCCAGTCCTTAACAATTACAAGCATTCCCATAACATGTTGGGACCTTACAGATAATTGTATGTGTGAGGTACAGAGTTGAGATAGTCATTCAAAAATCATGTTAAACACTATTATTGTACACATAGTGAGTCCATGCAACTTATTATGTTACTTGTTAAGCACAGAAGGCCAGCATCCCGGAGTCGCCTCTTCGCTGTTGATGTTGAGACTGGTGTTTTGAGGGTACTATTTAATAAAGCTGCCAGTTGAGGACTTGTGAGGCGTCTGTTTCTCAAACTAGACACTCTAATGTACTTTTCCTCTTGCTCAGTTGTGCACCGGCCCCCCCCCCACTCTTCTTTCTATTCTGGTTAGAGCCAGTTTTCGCTGTTCTGTGAAGGGCGTAGTAAACAGCGTTGAATGAGATCTTCAGTTTCTTGGCAATTTCTCGCATGGAATAGCCTTAATTTCTCAGAACAAGAATCGACTGACGAGTTTCAGAAGAAAGGTCTTTGTTTCTGGCCATTTTGAGCCTGTAATCGAACCCACAAATGCTGATGCTCCAGATACTCAACTAGTCTAAAGAAGGCCAGTTTTATTGCTCCTTTAATCAGAACAACAGTTTTCAGCTGTGCTAAAATAATTGCAAAAAGGTTTTCTAATGATCAATTGGCCTTTTTAAATGATAAACTTGGATTAGCTAACACAACGTGCCATTGGAACACAGGAGTGATGGTTGCTGATAATGGGCCTCTGTAACACCCATGTAGATATTCCATTAAAAATCAGCCGTTTCCAGCTACAGTAGTCATTTTCAACATTAACAATGTCTACACTGTATTTCTGATCAATTTGATGTTATTTTAATGGACAAAAAATGTGCATTTCTTTCAAAAACAAGGACATTTCCAAGTAATCCTAAACTTTTGAACGGTAGTGTACATACTCCTGAACTTATTTAGGCTTGCTATAACAAGGGGCTTGTATACTTATTGACTCAAGACATTTCAGCTTTTCGTTTTTATGAATTAGTAAAAATGTAAAAAACATCATTCCACTTTGACATTATCGGGTATTGTATTGTGTGTAGGCCGGTGACAAAAATCTTATCTTCATCCATTTTAATTTCAGGCTGCAACACAACAACATTTGGAAAAAGTCAAGGGGTATGAATACTTCCAGAAGGCACTGTAGGTGCACCAATAAAAATGAGAAGGAATATTGTCTATGTCAATTGTTTATTTCATACAAACAGTCAGTTTCATGACATGATATACAATACATGATATGTACGTTCATATCTACTATTACTGTCTGAGCTAATAGTAATGATACACAGACTTAGGCCTACAGGCTGAAGAAGGCTTTAACGTGGAGTTTACATGTACCAACAAGATGCTAGTAACTAGCATACAGCAGCATCTTAGCATTCTTACTCTTTTATCATGTTATATAATTATGAAACATCATGTGAGCTAGGTGACTTCCCACTGTACACAAACTGGTTGATTCAACTTTGTTTCCATGTAATAAAAAAATAATAATAATAATCTATGTTTTTCATTCAGAACATGATTAAGAGGAAAACTGATTGGATTTGCAGAGTCATCAATCTGAAGGAATTTTGTGATTTCTTGTTTATTTTGTTACTCCACCTAAATCGAATGACTTGTTTAAAAAAACTATTTTAATTCCCAACTCAATTAAATGTAAATCAAAACTCACAAGTCACACACTATTATAACCACAGCATCTATAGATACAGTAATAATAGACTATTGTAGAAAACACACACCCAATAGGTTAATATTCTCCAACAAGTAAATAGAGTGAATAATCAATCACAGCGTTAACTTGTAATAAGTAGAGAACATCCATAGATAATCATATCTACTACAGTAATATCTCTCTCCTCTGGAGGCTCACGCTCTGTAGCAGAGGAAGTTCCTCCTCTCCTCACAGTTCCTGGTTCCCCAGTGCTCTCCATCTCTGGTCAGGGTCCCACAGTGGAGGTATTGAGCGGGGCAGTGGGACAGCTTCCCGCCAGACCAGGCCTGGTACTCCAGGTGGTCCCTGTTCACCCACAGCCATTCTCTGGCCAGGAAGATCAGACCCGTCCACACATGGTCGGTCTGGGCACCCTCTATCTTGCTCTGGGCCTGGAGATGTTCAGTCTTAGAGAGCAGGCTGGGGAAGTCGGTGTAGTGACCCCTGCAGTACTCCAGAGCCTCCTCCCACGTCTTCATCTCCTGAACCAGGATCAGCTTCTCCTTGTAGCAGAATATATGTTTTTATCACTCCAAGCCTTATCATACCATTGGCCTTGCCATACAATGACACAGTTCTCATTGAGGCCATCATTTGGCTGATCTGCTGCACAAATCCTAAATGCCGAGTTCTCCTTTGCTGACCAATTCTGAGCATTTTAATAGTGAAAAAATATTATGGGTGATGTTTTGGTCATTCAAAGGGTATTTTTACTTGGGAAATAGGATGGCTGCGGCCAAGAGGTGGGCCATTGGCCACGTGGGGGCACACCCTGATTGTTTCTCTCTTTCTCTCCCTCTCTCTTGTTTCTCTCCCTCTCCCTCGCGTGCTCTTCATCTGTTTGTCTATCTTTATGTGTCTGTCTCTGTCTTTATTCAGCCATCTTGATCCAACCAACTGAACTGCAGTCAAATGGCAAAGAATGTCCTACTACACAATAAACTGACATCTCTTACTTTATCTCTCTCTATCTGGCTCTTTGCTTCTCTTCACTTGCTTGCTTCCCTCTCTGGTTGTCTGACTGTCCATATCTTTATCTACCCCCCCATATCTTATATTTATTCTGTATTGTGGTTGCCAGGTTGGATGGCAGAGCATGTTCAGGAGTACTTTGTGTGGGCAGTGCAGGTGATGAGAGGACCGAGGGGGACCAACCCAGCACTAGAGGGAGACCTGGATGAGCTCTTCCATCAGAGGTTTGATACTTCTCTTCTTTTAACACAGGGTGACACAACAGAGCAACTGTTGACGCACACTTTTGTAAAGAGTTTATTTGAAGACTTTGAGCGTATTGTATTTATGTTAGATGGCTTCTCCGTGGAATATACTTTCTATACTCTTAACTCTCACAAGGAAAAGGCCCACTTAATAAGATTTATTTTAATAGGTGATTCGATTATTACTTTATTCTACAGTACTTTGTATACATTTTGTTTGTAGAACTGGCAAACCATGAATATGTCACATTGAGTTATCTCACTGTATTGAATAAAGCAATGCCATGCATTTGTAAAGATGAAAATGGTTACTATATGCATTTAATGGTGATGTGGAACCGGTAACTACTCTATAATGACACACTGAATGAAAAATACATTTGATTTATTGTGTGTATGTGTCATCTATTTTTTTGTATAGTAATGTAGGGGTTTAGGGTTACAATCAGCATTACAGGGTCTCTGGGACTGGTAGGCCTGTTCTTGCCTGGCTACACTCTAAAAATGCTGGGTTAGACAATCCAACTTGGATAAGTGTTGGACAGAATACAAGTTAAGTTATTCTGACCCAGCCATTTGGGTCACTTAGTTGGGTTGTTGGGTTATTGATGCTGAGTTATTGAGCTATGAGACAACAACTGCCATGCTGACCCTCAACACAGGGGCCTCTTAGGGGTGCGTTCTCAGTCCCCTCCTGTACTCCCTGTTTACCCACGACTGAGTGGCAGCGCACAACTCCAACACCATCATTAAGGCTACTGTATTTTACAAACTGATGTAACATTCAACCTTAAAATGAGTAACACATCCATGGACAAATGTTGAGGTTAATGTAACTATTTCTTCTTATATAATCATATAAAGTGTTCATGTTGAAGATAGCATGCATAGGTCATTGCAGGTCTGTGGAGATCGCTGCAATAATCTGTGCAGAATCTCGAACGGCATTGATCACTTGCACCATGTACTTTTAATATAATCTCAACTGCAATCCAGGTGGCGCAGCCGTCTAAGGCACTAAATCTCAGTGCTAAAGGCGTCACTACAGACCTTGGTTTAATTCCAGGCTGTATCACAACCAGCCGTGATTGGGAGTCCCATAGGGCGGCGCACAATTGGCCTAGCATCGTCCGGGTTAGGGTTTGTCCGGGGTAGGTCGTCATTGTAAATAAGAACTTTTTCTAAACTGACTTGCCTGGTTAAATAACTCAAATAAATGAGTTTCTGCTATTAGATAAGTCACAGTGATAACACATTCATCTGTTATAAATAAACAAAATACCTGCCATTGTCACGTTCTGATCATCGTTCGTGTGTGTTTTCCTTGTTTTAGTGTTGGTCAGGACGTGAACTGGGTGGGCATTCTATGTTGGATGTCTTGTTTGTCTATTTCTATGTCTGGCCTGATATGGTTCTCAATCAGAGGCAGGTGTTAGTCATTGTCTCTGATTGGGAACCATATTTAGGTAGCCTGGGTTTCACTGTGTGTTTGTGGGTGATTGTCCTTAGTGTCATTGTTCTTTGTTAGGTTACACAAGTATAGGCTGTTTCGGTTTTCGTTAAGTTTCTTGTTTTGGTAGTGTTTGTGTTTAGTTTGTTTCTTCATTAAACATGGATTGCAATAATCACGCTGCATTTTGGTCCGACTCTCCTTCTCATACGGAAAACCGTTACAGAATCACCCACCACAAAAGGACCAAGCAGCGTGTCAACAGGCAGGAGCAGCGCGAGGAGATGCGCAATAAGGATTTCTGGACATGGGAGGAAATCCTCGACGGGAGAGGACCCTGGGCTAAACCAGGGGAGTGTAGCCGCCCAAAGGTGCAGCAGGAGAAGAGGCAACAGGAGCAGCCCAAAGAGGAGGTATGGACATGGGAGGACGAATTAGAAGGAAGAGGACCCTGGGCTCAGCCAGGAGAATATCGCCGCCCCAAAGAAGAACTGGAGGCGGCGAAAGCGGAGAGGCGCTGGTATGAGGAGGCAGCACGGCGACGCGGATGGAAGCCTGAGAGCCAGCCCCAAAAATTTCTTGGGGGGGGGGCTAAAAGGGAGTATGGCTACGCCAGGTAGGAGACCTGCGCAAACTCCCTGTGCTTACCGGGGGGCTAGAGAGACCGGACAGGCACCGTGTTATGCAGTGGTGCGCACGGTGTCTCCAGTGCGGGTTCATAGCCCGGTGCGGTATATTCCAGCTCCGCGTGTCGGCCGGGCTAGATTGAGCGTCGAGCCTAATGCCATGAAGCCGGCTCTACGCAGCTGGTCCCCAGTGCGTCTCCTTGGGCCGGCTTACATGGCACCAGCCTTGCGCTCGGTGTCTCCGGTTCGCCTGCATAGCCCAGTGCGGGCTATTCCACCTCACCATTCCACCTCACCGCACTGGCAGGGCGACCGTGAGCATTCAACCAGGTAAGGTTGGGCAGGCTCGGTGCTCAAGAGCTCCAGTACGCCTGCACGGTCCGGTCTTTCCAGTACCACCTCCACACCCCAGCCCTCCGGTAGCAGCTCCCCGCACCAGGCTTCCTGTGCGTGTCCTCGGCCCAGTACCACCAGTGCCAGCACCACGCATCAGGCCTACAGTGCGCCTCGCCTGTCCAGCGCTGTCGGAGCCCTCCTCCTCTCCACCGCTGTCGGAGTCTCCCGCCTGTTTAGCGCTGTTAGAGCCTTCCTTCTCTACAGCGCTGCCGGAGTCTCCCGCCTGTTCAGAACTGTCAGTCTGCAAGGAGCTGCCAGTCTGCAAGGAGCTGCCAGTCTGCAAGGAGCTGCCAGTCTGCAAGGAGCTGCCAGTCTGCAAGGAGCTGCCAGTCTGCAAGGAGCTGCCAGTCTGCAAGGAGCTGCCAGTCTGCAAGGAGCTGCCAGTCTGCAAGGAGCTGCCAGTCTGCAAGGAGCTGCCAGTCTGCAAGGAGCTGCCAGTCTGCAAGGAGCCGCCAGAGCTGCCAGTCTGCAAGGAGCCGCCAGAGCTGCCAGTCTGCAAGGAGCCGCCAGAGCTGCCAGTCTGCAAGGAGCCGCCAGAGCTGCCAGTCTGCAAGGAGCCGCCAGAGCTGCCAGTCTGCAAGGAGCCGCCAGAGCTGCCAGTCTGCAAGGAGCCGCCAGAGCTGCCAGTCAGCATGGAGCAGCCAGGGCCGCCAGTCAGCATGGAGCAGCCAGGGCCGCCAGTCAGCATGGAGCAGCCAGGGCCGCCAGTCAGCATGGAGCAGCCAGGGCCGCCAGTCAGCATGGAGCAGCCAGGGCCGCCAGTCAGCATGGAGCAGCCAGGGCCGCCAGTCAGCATGGAGCAGCCAGGGCCGCCAGTCAGCATGGAGCAGCCAGAGCAGCCAGTCAGCATGGAGCAGCCAGTCAGCATGGAGCAGCCAGGGCCGCCAGTCAGCATGGAGCAGCCAGAGCTGCCAGTCAGCATGGAGCAGCCAGTCAGCATGGAGCAGCCAGAGCAGCCAGTCGACCGGACTCTTCCAGATCTGCCAGTCGACCAGACTCTTCCAGATCTGCCAGTCGACCAGACTCTTCCAGATCTGCCAGTCGACCAGACTCTTCCAGATCTGCCAGTCGACCAGACTCTTCCAGATCTGCCAGTCGACCAGAATCTTCCAGATCTGCCAGTCGACCAGACTCTTCCAGATCTGCCAGTCGACCAGACTCTTCCAGATCTGCCAGTCGACCAGACTCTTCCAGATCTGCCAGTCGACCAGACTCTTCCAGATCTGCCAGTCGACCAGACTCTTCCGGATCCGCCAGTCGACCAGACTCTTCCGGATCCGCCAGTCGACCAGACTCTTCCGGATCCGCCAGTCGACCAGACTCTTCCGGATCCGCCAGTCGACCAGACTCTTTCGGATCCGCCAGTCGACCAGACTCTTTCGGATCCGCCAGTCGACCAGACTCTTTCGGATCCGCCAGTCTACCAGACTCTTTCGGATCCGCCAGTCTACCAGACTCTTTCGGATCCGCCAGTCTACCAGACTCTTTCGGATCCGCCAGTCTACCAGACTCTTCCGGATCCGCCAGTCAGCATGGAGCAGCCAGAGCTGCCAGTCAGCATGGAGCAGCCAGTCAGCATGGAGCAGCCAGAGCTGCCAGTCAGCATGGAGCAGCCAGTCCTCTGTCCCGAGCTGTCCTTCTGTTCCGAGCTTCCCCTCTGGAGCAGCCAGAGCTGCAAAGACTATTATGGAGTGGGGTCCACGTCCAGCGCCAGAGCCGCCACCGCGGACAGATGCCCACCCACACCCTCCCCTATAGGTTTAAGTTGTGCGTCCGGAGTCCGCACCTTGGAGGGGGGGTACTGTCACGTTCTGACCATCGTTCGTGTGTGTTTTCCTTGTTTTAGTGTTGGTCAGGACGTGAACTGGGTGGGCATTCTGTTGGATGTCTTGTTTGTCTATTTCTATGTCTGGCCTGATATGGTTCTCAATCAGAGGCAGGTGTTAGTCATTGTCTCTGATTGGGAACCATATTTAGGTAGCCTGGGTTTCACTGTGTGTTTGTGGGTGATTGTCCTTAGTGTCCTGATGTCATTGTTCTTTGTTAGGTTACACAAGTATAGGCTGTTTCGGTTTTCGTTAAGTTTCTTGTTTTGGTAGTGTTTGTGTTTAGTTTGTTTCTTCATTAAACATGGATTGCAATAATCACGCTGCATTTTGGTCCGACTCTCCTTCTCATACGGAAAACCGTTACAGGCATTGTATTCCCCATTTGAACGTCGCTGTGCTTTTGAATGGTTGAAAGTGCAGTGATAGACAATTCGGGTGAAAACTAAACCCCCCAAATAAATTCTAGTGGAATTTGGTTGTGCTTTTAGATGTTTGAACGTCTAGTGATAAAACATTGAATATTGAACTAACTTTTGTCTGTCTTTTTGACTGGGTGAATATAGTTTTAATCTCATTGATCAATGTCTCAAACAAATATTACCCAATTGTCTACGTTGAAATTACCTGGTGTGCCCAGTGGGTGGGGAGTTTGGCAAATGACTGGATTAAATAATGACCTACACAAACACAACTTGCTCTATAAATACTTGGAATAAATGCTTTAAAATGAATGTCTCTCTAGTGAAGGCCACTCCTTCACAACCCCTTTTCCGAAACTTGAGAGCAAATATTTATAGGCTGATTTGTTTCAACTGCCAAGAATGCAGTCTTTCAGGTCATGGGTGTATACTTTATGTCTTCTGTGCTGGCAGCCTACTCCTGATACAAATCATAGTGTAGTATATCCTGCCATTATCATCACTTTACCATGCATTATCATGTGAATTCTAATGACTCCTCCATCATCGTGACAATGCATTTCAGACACGGTATGTGTTTTTTCTGCAATGTCACTACACGTGTCTTTGAAATTCACTTTGTTAGGCCTAGGGTTTTTCCAAAGCAGCACTGCACTCCAGTTTTTCTTTTAAGCACTAGTTATATTTTTGGTAATTGTGTTTGCATCACCCAGGGTGATTCTTAGGACTTAGAAAGAGAAGTGTCAACAACCTCTACATAATCAGAACAGTTGCTTTGTGAAGTGTTAAGTGGAAGGTGCCATGTAAGCCATTGAAGCCTGAAGAGTCCCACTTCCCCTCAGCCTGGCAACAGGTGAAGGGGAAACCTATATTGGAGAAAAACCTGAGAAGTCCATTAAGGGCTTCTATTCTACCAAATGTGATGATGAGAGGAAGTGCAGTGGCAAGGCAGAGGGAGAAGATGGAGCAAGATTTTGCCGACATTCTGCTAAATTTCTCCGAAATGAATCATCTGATCTCAATACAAACAGAGCGCATTACTTTTTCTAGACTTGACCCTTTTCTAAAGTTAACCTTGAATTGTCCCAGAAATTCTCTGTTTAGCAGATGGGACATTAGGAGGGAGCAGCTTCAGGGTTAAATACCAGAACAAACATAAGGAAATGTGATTCAGGTAAACAGTTCCCAGCTATCACCTGTGCTTTCCTGAACCAGTACTTATATCTGTTCTGGTATTTAACCCTGACACTGCTCAGTTCTTATGCCCCAACTACCACACAAATGGGCTAACAAAAGTGATTAAGTATTGCAAAGTTGTGTTTAGGGGCTCATATTGTCACATTTCCATTGTCACATTTGACTCCAGTGTTTAGCCGACCAATGCTACCTTTCGTGTTTCCATCTCCAAGACCTGGCCCAAAAGACTAACTGGGCCATGGCCTTGGTGGACCTACCCTGATTTGGGTCCAGACCAATGTCGAATTTCCATTTGGGATTTTTCCCAGTATTTACCTGGTGTGGTAAAATAGTTTTGCGCTTCCAACTCCACGGCCCGGGCCAGTGAGTTACTGGGCCATGTTGGGCCCTATAAAATCTGTTTACATTTTTAGCCAGATTCCGTTGAGTAATTTTCCAAAATGATGTTTTCTTTGTTTTGTTTTTCCAGGTTTCCGTGTTCCCTGTTTTTTTTCTGATTTTCACTCTACAAATCACACATTTTAAAAATAGAAAACAACTAAGTTTGATGTTAAGTCCACAACAATGCCTAAACCACATCAAGAGATAACTGAATCTATTCTACCACGCCCAGAAATCTGCTCCTTTAATTCTCTGTCCCCAACGCACTAGACAACCAGTTTTGATAGCCTTTAGCCGTACCCTCATCCTACTCCTCCTCTGTTCCTCGGGTGATGTGGAGGTTAACCCAGGCCCTGCGTGTCCCCAGGCACTCTCATTTGTTGACTTCTGTAACCGAAAAAGCCTTGGTTTCACGCGTGTTTACATCAGAAGTCTCCTCCCTAAGTTTGTTTTACTTACTGCTTTAGCACACTCTGCCAACTCTGATGTGCTTGCCGTGTCTGAATCCTGGACAGAGTTCAGTGTGTCAAATCGGAGGGCCTGTTGTCCGGACCTCTGGCAGTCTCTATGGGGGTACCACAGGGTTCAAATCTCGGGCTGACTCTTTTCTCTGTATATACAGTGGGGAGAACAAGTATTTGATACACTGCCGATTTTGCAGGTTTGCCTACTTACAAAGCATGTAGAGGTCTGTCATTTTTATCATAGGTCCACTTCAACTGTGAGAAACGGAATCTAAAACAAAAATCCAGAAAATCACATTGTATGATTTTTAAGTAATTAATTTGCATTTTATTGCATGACATAAGTATTTGATACATCAGAAAAGCAGAACTTAATATTTGGTACAGAAACCTTTGTTTGGAATTACAGAGATCATACGTTTCCTGTAGTTCTTGACCAAGTTTGCACACACTGCAGCAGGGATTTTGGGGGCTGTCGCTGGGCAATACGGACTTTCAGCTCCCTCCAAAGATTTTCTATTGGGTTCAGGTCTGGAGACTGGCTAGGCCACTCCAGGACCTTGAGATGCTTCTTACGGGGCCACTCCTTAGTTGCCCTGGCTGTGTGTTTCGGGTCTTTGTCATGCTGGAAGACCCAGCACGACCCATCTTCAATGCTCTTACTGAGGGAAGGAGGTTGTTGGCCAAGATCTCGCGATACATGGCCCCATCCATCCTCCCCTCAATACGGTGCAATCATCCTGTCCCCTTTGCAGAAAAGCATCCCCAAATAATGATGTTTCCACCTCCATGCTTCACGGTTTGGATGGTGTTCTTGGGGTTGTACTCATCCTTCTTCTTCCTCCAAACACAGCGAGTGGAGTTCAGACCATAAAGCTCTATTTTTATCTCATCAGACCACATGACCTTCTCCCATTCCTCCTCTGGATCATCCAGATGGTCATTGGCAAACTTCAGACGGGCCTGGACATGCGCTGGCTTGAGTGCGCTGCAGGATTTTAATCCATGACGGCGTAGTGTGTTACTAATGGTTTTCTTTGAGACTGTGGTCCCAGCTCTCTTCAGGTCATTGACCAGGTCCTGCCGTGTAGTTCTGGGCTGATCCCTCACCTTCCTCATGATCATTGATGCCCCACGAGGTGAGATCTTGCATGGAGCCCCAGACCGAGGGTGATTGACCGTCATCTTGAACTTCTTCCATTTTCTAATAATTGCGCCAACAGTTGTTGCCTTCTCACCAAGCTGCTTGCCTATTGTCATGTAGCCCATCCCAGCCTTGTGAAGGTCTACAATTTTATATCTGATGCCCTTACACAGCCCTCTGGTCTTGGCCATTGTGGAGAGGTTGGAGTCTGTTTGATTGAGTGTGTGGACAGGTGTCTTTTATACAGGTAATGAGTTCAAACAGGTGCAGTTAATACAGGTGGAGAACAGGTGGGCTTCTTAAAGAAAACTAACAGGTCTGTGAGAGCCGGAATTCTTACTGGTTGGTAGGTGATCAAATACTCATGTCATGCAATAAAATGCAAATTAATTACTTATAAATCATACAATGTGACTTTCTGGATTTTTGTTTTAGATTCTGTCTCTCACAGTTGAAGTGTACCTATGATAAAAATTACAGACCTCTACATGCTTTATAAGTAGGAAAACCTGCAAGATCGGCAGTGTATCAAATACTTGTTCTCCCCACTGTATCAACGATGTTGCTTTGCTGCGGGTGATTCCCTGATCCACCTCTACGCAGACGACACCATTCTGTATACATCTGGCCCCTCTTTGGACACTGTGTTAACTAACCTCCAAACGAGCTTCAATGCCATACAACACTCATTCCGTGGCAACCAACTACTCTTAAATGCTAGGAAAACCAAATGCTTTCAAACGTTTGCAGCCTGCACCCGCCCGACCGACTAGCATCACCACTCTGGACGGTTCTGACTTAGATTATGTGGACAACTACAAATATCTAGGTGTCTGGCTAGACTGTAAACTCTCCTTTCAGACTCATATTAAACATCTCCAATCCAAAATGAAATCTAGAATCGGCTTCCTATTTCGCAACAAAGCCTCCTTCACTCACGCTGCCAAACATACCCTCGTAAAACTGACTATCCTACCAATCCTCGACTTCGGCGATGTCATTTACAAAACAGCTTCCAATACTCTACTCTGCAAACTGGATGCAGTCTATCACAGTGCCATCCGTTTTGTCACCAAAGCCCCTTATACCACCCACCACTGCGACCTGTATACTCTAGTCAGCTGGCCCTCCCTACATATTCGTCGCCAGACCCACTGGCTCCAGGTTATCTATAAGTCTATGCTAGGTAAAGCTCCGTCAAATTTGAAAATTTGATTTGATATCTCAGCTCACTGGTCACGATAACAGCGCCCACCCGTAGCACGCGCTCCAGCAGGTATATCTCACTGGTCATCCCCAAAGCCAACACCTCATTTGGCCGCCTTTCCTTCCAGTTCTCTGCTGCCAATGACTGGAACGAATTGCAAAAATCGCTGAAGCTGGAGACTTATATTTCCCTCAC
>NW_027258637.1:12500-62304 GCF_045791955.1 Oncorhynchus clarkii lewisi | reverse complement strand
CACACACAGATGTGCTCACACACAGACACACACACACATACACACACACAGATGTGCTCACACACAGACACACACACACACACAGTCTGCTGATCCAAAGCCACTTCATTCATATTCATGTGAAGTCACCTAGGAAAATACTTATCACTACACTACTCCCACACCAAGCACAAAGTCAATCAATTTGCAACACTTTCATTAATTAATTAATCATTCTAATATTCTATTTATTTTTAAATGTACGGTCATTCCATATTCACTAATAAATGCAACATTATTTATTTCATGCTCTTTGGTTTTACATTGACACTGCACCTGGAGACATTGAGTAGAACCGGGCCATAAAAAGTAACTGCATAATTCCCCCACCTTCTCTCTCCTGGTTTTACTTAGGTATATCTGCACAGGACGGCCGAAGTGTGCTGAACAACCAACCAGAGCCACTGTGTTGTCATAAAGCAATATTTATTTCTGTTTTTAGTTACGCAAAATGATTCCCATCTGTGTCGAAGTTATCGTTCCGCTCGTTAGTTGTAAAAGGTTTCAGCAGGGCCGTTGATTAATTGAGCATGTCTTCGATGCTGGCCTAGTCCAGGCCCCAGACCAGTCAATTATCATAATCCACCACTGTTTATTTTCCCTCCACAGCCAGCCATGACGGTGACCAGGGCTGCCCGGCATTACACAGCCCGACCCGGGGATGGGAGCTGCACGGTGCCCCTCATGACCGGTCGGGGGGAGGGATGAGGTGGTGGTGTTGTAGGTGGAGGTGGTGTATGAGGTCTGTTCAATGTGTCAATCATCTAAAACAGTTTCTAATGAGTGACAGTTGACCTGTCTGTCTGTCTGTCTGTCTGTCTGTCTGTCTGTCTGTCTGTCTGTCTGTCTGTCTGTCTGGGTTATAGGGTTATTAACTAGGTTTATTTATAGCACTCTAATGACTTGCCCAACGTGGAGGGAGAGACTGTTCATTTCAGACTGTAACCAAGCTACAGAGGTTCACGGCTGTTTGCAGTGTTTTGTTTTAGTCACGTATATTTCAGGGGGATTATATGATCCTCTGAATTGCTGAGGAGAAGAATTGAGTTACTTTGATAAGGGATAGTGTGGCTGGGGGTATATTCCAGGGTGGTGTTCATTAGGCACCAAGCAGAAGAAAACAGACTGAAACAGAAAGAAACTATCTGGACTAAGTCTCATTCTTGTTTTCGTTAAAAAAAAGTTTAAAAAACATTTTCTGTTGCATGCCCTAATGAACACGGCCCATGACTGTACACTGAGTATGCCAAACATTAGGAACACCTCCAACAGCGTTGCAGTTCTTGACACGAACCAGTGCACTTGGCACCTACTACCATACCAATTTCAAAGGTACTTAAATCTTTTGCCCATTCACCCTCTGAATGGCACACATACACAATCCATGTCTCAATTATCTCAAGACTTAAAAACCCTTCTTTAACCTGGCTTCTCCCCGTCATCTATACTGATTGAAGTGGATTTAACAAGTCACATCAATAAGGGATCATGGCTTTTACCTGGATTCACCTGGTCAGCAGGTGTTCTTAATGTTTTGTCCACTCTGTGTATATTTATATTCTTGACTGGTTCTGATATTGAATTTCTTTCTTTACATTTTTGGGGATTTGTGTGTATTGTTTTGTATTGTTAGGAATTACTGCACTGTTGGAGCTAGAAACATAAGCATTTTGCAGCACTTGCGATAACATCTACAAAATATGTGTATGTTTTGTATACTCATTGTATATTGTATAATATAACATGGGTGATGTGGAGGAGTTGTACAGGGAGCTGGCTTTAGGGTCATATGAAGTGTGTTAGCAGTCCCATGCACTAGTGTCTGGGGTTAACCCAGCCTGTAATGCCAGATGAAGCTTTGCTTCCAGCCAAGGTGTCCCTCTTTCTACCACAATAGGCAAGGCCATCGTCAGTCCTAAACTATTCTGATTGGCTGCAGGCTGCATTTGTGATGCAATAGTTGCATTTGTTCTGTAAATCTGTAGGAAAAGTAGAGCTGCCCGTTGACACAACCAGGAAATGTTTAACACTGCTCAAATTGTTACTTACTTTTTGCCCTAGCTGGAAAACACAAGTCAACGGCGAGTCTAGCGTATATTTTTGTGTCATAGAAATTTGTCGACCACTGGCTTTCAATGACGTATTCCCCCTCTGTCCTATGTCAGTCCTGATCTATTTTCATGATCCATTACTCAACTGTCCATAGGGTGTCATTGTGTGCCCACGGTCAGAGACAAACAGTGCCATGTCAACCATGGTCGTCATGACTGCAGCATAAATTCAGATTTGCGCCCAGCATTGCTTTCTTTTCCACCTAAATTAATTATTAATGTGCTCTCTTTTGACTTCTGGCATGTTGAGAAAACCTCTGTGCTTATGAGATCTTGGAAAGAGTAAATGTCAACGTTAATAAGAGGTTATCTGCAGGGAGAAAGTCTTTAAAGAACAACTCCCCTCAAAATGACTCCTTCTTACAGTACATGCCCTGACTGGTGGCTCTCTCTCTCCTCTCTCTTCTCCCTTTCCCTCTGTCTAGACTGGGAGGCTAGGAGGCAGCACGGTCTGCAAGCAGCGCAGAATACTGATCCCTGGGGAACCCAGATGAGTAAAACCACTGTTGTGTGAGGGAGGAGAGACACCTCCAGCGTCACACACTAAGCAAAGAATCTGTTTTCATCTGACATCACTTTTATTCCAGTGTTGCATGTCAGAAGATCTGAGGGAAACATAGCACAGTTGAAGTCAGGTTAAGGGAATAAGTAGCTTACAGGCCCCAGGTCTATTTTTAACTGAGTGGCTGCAGGGTGAGCCCTGAGGCTCCATTGTAGTCGATGAACCAGGCCTTTCTAACAACATGAAGATCTGTTTTCAAAGTCCCATACTAGGATGAGCAGGCTAATTCACAGGTAGCAGTCATACCATAATCTAATCAAATCAAATTGTATTTGTCACATACACATGGTTAGCAGATGTTAATGCGAGTGTAGCGAAATGCTTGTGCTTCTAGTTCCGACCATGCAGTAATATCTAACAAGTAATCTAACCTAAAAATTTCACAACAACTACCTCACACACACAAGTGTAAAGAAATTAATAAGATTATGTACATAAAAATATATGAATGAGTGATGGCCGAACAGCAGAGGCAAGATGCAGTAGATGGTATAGAGTACAGCATTTACATATGAGATGAGTAATGTAGGGCATGTAATCATTATATAAAGTGGCATTGTTTAAAGTGGCTAGTGATACATTTATTGAATCAATTTTTCCATTATTAAAGTGGCTAGAGTTGAGTCAGTATGTTGGCAGCAGCCCCTCATTGTTAGTGATGGCTGTTTAACAGTCTGATGGCCTTGAGATATAAGCTGTTTTTCAGTCTCTCGGTCCCCAGCTTTGAAGCACCTGTACTGACCTCGCCTTCTGGATGATAGCGGGGTGAACAGGCAGTGGCTCGGGTGATTGTTGTCCTTGATGATCTTTTTGGCCTTCCTGTGACATCAGGTGGTGTAGGTGTCCTGGAGGACAGGTAGTTTGCCCCCGGTGATGGCGTTGTGCAGACCTCACTACCCTCTGGAGAGCTTTACGGTTGTGGGCAGAGCAGTTGCCATATCAGGCGGTGATACAGCCCGACAGGATGCTCTCGATTGTGCATCTGTAAAAGTTTGTGAGTGTTTTTGGTGACAAGCTGAATTTCTTCAGCCTCCTGAGATTCACCACGCTGTCTGTGTGGGTGGACCATTTCAGTTTGTCTGTGATGTGTACGCCGAGGAACTTAAAACTTTCCACCTTCTCCAATACTGTCCCAACGATGTGGATAAGGGGCTGCTCCCTCTGCTGTTTCCTGAAGTCCACAATCATCTCCTAACCATACATACAGTGTTCTCTCACCACATATCCAATGATTGTGTGTGTGTGTGTGTGTGTGCGTGCGTGCGTGCGTGCGTGTGCGTGTGTGTGTGAGGGTATGCTTTTGTGCCTGTCGTGTACTGTATGTATCATGCGTTCAGTAGCAGTCACTTAATAACTGGGGAAATTTCCCCTCTGGTTTACAACTTTGATAATGGCTACATCCAGAAACCTGCTGACCTCCTGACCTTTGCCTACACCTGCTTAAAAAAGCCCTGGCCTGTCTTATGTCACTCACCTCGTAACCTTGACAACACCACTCTACTGGGCCCTAATTGCTACAAGCTCTGCTCAAAGTTCCTGCTAATAAGCCCATTGCCCCTTAATCAGTGTGTGTGTGTGTGTGTGTGTGTGTGTGTGTGTGTGTGCGCATGTGCTTGTGTGTGTGTTTCTAAATGAGTGTTGTTGTGTGAACCATTCGGTTAGGTGGACAAATGCTATCTGTGTTGGTTTTATGGTTGTCGGTCAGTGTGGTAATGTTTTCTAACCTAATTAGGCTTCTGTTTTGTTACAACCGTTCAATAGGAAACAGGTCCCAGGTCAGTGTGGTAATGTTTTCTAACCTAATTAGGCTTCTGTTCTATTACAACCGTTCAATAGGAAACAGGTCCCAGGTCAGTGTGTCACAGCACCTGCCAATAGGCTTTTGCCTGTTTTTGTCCAATAAGAACAGACATTACTGCTGTTTTTTCTGTATCACAGCCCAGTGATAAAATGTTTGAAGGAGGTGAAGTCATTCTAATAACAGACATGTGAGGCATTGTGAGCTGTGGATATGCTAGGAGGGGGTAAATACAGGACTGAAGCATCTGGTCCTCAGAACATGTAGAGATAATCAAGCCCATTCCCATTCCAACCAGGAGAGCAGCGGATTGGTTAGAATCAGACGGAACATTTTGGCCAAATAGTTTTTTAAAGGTCCGTTGTTATCTCAACGTCATATCATTTCTGGGTAACAATGAAGTACCTTACTGTTATGGTTCTTATTTAAAATGGACACAAATAAACAAAAATAGCTTCTTAGCAAAGAGACATTTCTCAAGCAAGAATTTTGCTCTGACTATCTGGGAGTGGTCTGTGTAGGGAGGGGGAAACTGAAAACTAGCTGTTATTGGCACAGATGTTTGGAACTCTCTTTCTGTCACTTGTGCTCCCTCTCTGGCCTCTAGGTCACCAGGCTGCTCGTTAGGGCGCACACCTGTCACCAGCGTTACGCGCATAATACCACTCACCTGGACTCCATCACCTCCTTGATTACCTGCCCTTTATGTGTCACTGCCTTTGGTTCCTTCCCCAGTCGTCATTGTTCCTGTTCCATGTCGGTGTGTTTGTGTTTCTTCTTTTGTTCATTTATTAATTAAATGTATTCACTCCCTGAACTTGTTTCCTGACTCTCAGCATACATATGTCTTATTGGTCTATTAACTAATAGACAGAGTGTGTCACAAGGGCAGTGAGTAGGATTCTAACCCACGCTGTCACCAACAAACATGTACTGTAGGCAGCAACACTCACCACTAAACCCCCCAGGCCACAAAAGGAGCTTTTTTTTATTTGTAAAATACTGACAGTAGAGTAGACCTTATGTATGATACGTTTAGTGGTGTCATCCACCAAAACAGTTAGAGGTTCACCAAGGCTCAAATTCAATATTTTGTCAATAAATACGCATCTATAATGGTGGTCATGGCCTCTGGATGCATTCAGACAACACATCGTAGTTACAGGTCACGTAAGCTTCAGTTGGTAATGGACGTATGTGACTTAAAGCTAGAACTCCTAATTGGTGAAAGTGCTACGTCCGTGTGGAATATTACAACAACAAAGAAGCTACTGCAAATAAAGAACAATATTTTGTTGTTTCTCTCTGACATCATTGCGTGATTGAACAGCAGAATATGTACAGCACATGTTTTTCCCTCGCTGCCTGACGCTCTTCTCCTCCGTTTCATGAACACAACAAAAACAATAACTAAGGTTCTGGGACGAACAGTGGCCTTGTTTCCCCAAATGGGATTCAATCATCAAAGGGACAGTGTCCCAGTCTAGTTCGCCCCCAGCCTGTTTTCCACACAGTGATCAACTCCAGCGATCTGTTGGCAGTCATGCATGCTGCGACCTCAGAGTTTGACCTGAGGTCCAAATTCAAGTTGCATCCAGCATGAAAGAGTCAGAGGACCATGACCCTTTAACCATTTAACCTTCAGAGAGGAATGTTGGCTGTTTAAACAATCATTAACTGAGATTCGAGACCCTAAATATCCCTGGCCTGTGGGAGATAGAGGTCAGGCCATGGGAAAATGGAAGGTACACGGAGGATTGAATGTTCTGACACGTCCTCTAGGTCTTATGGATTTGAGCTTTTCATTGACAAAGTGAGGTCGGTAAAGGTAGCTCGTTTTGGTGCAACTACTGCTCAGAGCTTCCTTATAAGCTGCAAGATCTGTTGAGTTGACTTAAATTAAAACCACTGGAAGCCCTATTACAAGAGGACTGGCAGAAAAGTTAGGCATTATTTCAAACACTCAGCTTTGGCAAGCAAGAGCAATCAACTCACTCATATAGATATTGTTATCTGTGTTAAAACATCTCTATAAGGATAGGCCCCTTTTTTTCAATTTTCGCCTAAAATGACATACCCAAATCTAACTGCCTGTAGCTCAGGCCCTGAAGCAATGATATGATATTCTTGGTACCATTGCATTGCATTTCTGTAAAAAAAAATGTTATCAAGACGGAAAGAAAACACTTTTAAGTTTGTGGAAATGTGAAAGGAATGTAGGAGAATATAACACATTAGATCTGGTAAAAGATTATACAAAGAAAAAAAAAGAAAAAAAATTGTACCGTCATCTTTGAGATGCCACTAGATGGCAGCAGTGTATCTGCAAAGTTTCTGACGGATCCAATGAATCATTGCATTTATGTTATTTTTTTTTTTTATCAAGACTGCCCAAATGTGCTTAATTTGTTTATTAATATATTTTTAATGTTGAAAACCGTGCACTCTCCTCAAATAATAGCATGGTATTATTTCACTGTAATAGCTACTGTAAATTGGACAGTGCAGTTAGATTAACAAGAATTTAAGCTTTCTGCCAATATCAGATGTGTCTATGTCCTGGGAAATGTTCGCATTAGCCTATGTTAGCTCAACCGTCCCGCAGGGGACACACCAAACATGAAAGGGACTTTAAGCAGCCCATAACTCACAGTACAGTACTTACCCTCTCTGTTATCCTATATATTGTACAGTATCAGGGCTGTGGAAGTAGAGCAATTATGGTCGGCCAAGACCGAGGCAGAGGCTGAGGTAGTCAGAGACCGAGGCAGAGACCGAGGCAGAAATTGTTAATGAATGAGATTCCATAAAATGGATGTTAAGAGGACCATGCCTGCCTGTAGGTTTAAATCCTGGCATCTCTTGACACACAAACAATGGAATCTTCGATGTGGAAACGTGGAACCTGGAATCATCAATGTGTTATTGTTCATTTCAGAAGAGTTGTATTGGCGCTCTGATGAACAATATACAATATCAATATGTATTCCATTATAGCATTATACACTGAAGGTACAAAACATTAGGAACACCTTCCTAATATTGAGTTGAACCCCCTTTTGCCCTCAGAACAGCCTCAATACGTTGAGGCATGGACTCCACAAGGTGTCAAAAGCGTTCCACAGGGATACTGGCCCATGTTGACTCCAATGCTTCCTACAGTTGTGTCCAGTTAGCTGGATGTCCTAAGGGATGATAGCTTTCACCTGGATCCACTTGGTCAGTCTATGTCATGGAAAGAGCAAAGTGTTCCTAATGTTTTGTACACTCAGCGTATTTAGAGGTAGACCTAAATACACAGTTAGAGATAAATGCCTGCCTATGGGGCTGGCCTTAACACACTTTGGTCAGGGCTAACCAGGCCAGGCAGTCTGAGAATGAAAGGGGCTTTTCATCCGTGACAGAATGAATCAAATGGTTAATTTCAAGTAAACTGCTGTCAGAAACTCAGGTAGGAAAATATTTGAACGTCCATATTCTCCCTGGAACACATCACATGTAAAGAATACAGAGAATCCTGTCCGGCACATGCATGCAGCAGCCGGAGCCAAGGCCAGGAGGCTGCCTGGCCACAATGTAGTCACACACACCGTCCGCCCCACACGCTCTGTAAATATCCCATCATGCCGGGGTGGCAGAGACACGAGTCAACGCCAGGAAACTGCCAGCCTGACAGACATATGTCCTCGACTGTTCACTGATATAAACACATGCACACACACATGTTGACTATTCATACTCACACACACACATAGAGTCTGTGTGTGTGTGTGTGTGTGTGTGTGTGTGTGTGTGTGTGTGTGTGTGTGTGTGTGTGTGTGTGTGTGTGTGTGTGTGTGTGTGTCTGTGTGTGTGTGTGCTGTGTGTGTGCATGTATTGATGTTTACGAGGTTTTGTATGAATATGTGGGATACAATGATACAAATGATTCCCTGTCCTTGTTTGTCTGCATGGTCATGGATCCCTGTCCTTGTTAGTCTGCATGGTCATGGATCCCTGTCCTTGTTAGTCTGCATGGTCATGGATCCCTGTCCTTGTTAGTCTGCATGGTCATGAATCCCTGTCCTTGTTAGTCTGCATGGTCATGGATCCCTGTCCTTGTTAGTCTGCATGGTCATGAATCCCTGTCCTTGTTAGTCTGCATGGTCATGGATCCCTGTCCTTGTTAGTCTGCATGGTCCTGAATCCCTGTCCTTGTTATTCTGCATGGCCATGAATCCCTGTCCTTGTTAGTCTGCATGGTCATGGATCCCTGTCCTTGTTAGTCTGCATGGTCATGAATCCCTGTCCTTGTTAGTCTGCATGGTCATGGATCCCTGTCCTTGTTAGTCTGCATGGTCCTGAATCCCTGTCCTTGTTATTCTGCATGGCCATGAATCCCTGTCCTTGTTAGTCTGCATGGTCATGGATCCCTGTCCTTGTTAGTCTGCATGGTCATGAATCCCTGTCCTTGTTAGTCTGCATGGTCATGGATCCCTGTCCTTGTTAGTCTGCATGGTCCTGAATCCCTGTCCTTGTTATTCTGCATGGTCATGAATCCCTGTCCTTGTTAGTCTGCATGGTCATGAATCCCTGTCCTTGTTAGTCTGCATGGTCATGAATCCCTGTCCTTGTTAGTCTGCATGGTCATGAATCCCTGTCCTTGTTAGTCTGCATGGTCATGAATCCTTGTCCTTGTTAGTCTGCATGGTCATGGATCCTTGTCCTTGTTAGTCTGCATGGTCTCAGGCCACATCGATGGAGCTTCGATCAGATTACAGTCATCATTCTCGCATTCAGCACATTTATCAACCTAATTGGCAATAAAAACTCAGGGCACCAAAACACATCACTGCAAATAGAAAGTGCATCTTTTAAACAAACATAGTTAATTAAAGGTTGCTCCCAATTCCTAAACAAAAAATAATATGGTAATCGTAATGAGGAGAAACGTCTTTCAGAGTATCTGTAAGTGGTTGTAACTGTAAGTGCTTCATTTCCTGGTAGACTGCATGAACGCCACGTTGTAACTCTAACCCGCAATCTTTCCCTAAATGACTGACATTCAAAACAAAACGACCCATTGCCTAAGCATTACCTCAACAACAACTCTATGAGATTATAACCAGGAAACAGAAACTATTGAACTTCTTCTTCATTTAGAAAATATATGACATGCCCAAAAAGTAAATAATATAAATGTTTATGACATTCTAAGTGAAAAACTACAGCAGTTCAACTGGGAAGATATTAAGAATATGTTATATTAGTTTTCCGTCTAGAAATGAGGGCATCAATATGTTCACATCCTTCCAACTGAGAGGGCAGACATATCAACCATTTGTATGATTTACCCTCTACCCCCTTCAATGTTTGGTGGGACTTTATTAAAAATATATTAATATTATATTAAATATATATGAAATGTACTTATTCCTTCACCCAGGATTTGATGTATGAGACAGAAACAGAACTTCTTACTGAAGCTTCTGAATTCCAAATGTTTATTTCTGCCAAAACCATCTATGTGCATCGGTACAGATTTCCATAAGTGCAAATACCACGGTTGTCAACATAAAAACCACTAATATTCACAACATTTCATTGTTGTGTATTTTGGTTAAGATATCTACTTCTCTATTTCACAGAAGCACAAGACCAGAAGTAGAAAAGAAAGAAAAGAAGATCTGTTTTTTGTGGGTTTGTATATGGCTTCCATAGAGACGAGGTCCTTGACTGGTGATGCAACAGGAGGAGCTGTCGGAGGACGGGCTCATTGTATTGTCTGGAATGGAATAGATGGAAATCACATGTTTGAGCCCGTCCTCCTATAGCTCCTCCTGTTGCATCACCAGTCAAGGACCTCGTCTCTAACGGAGAGCATGGCTGATCCTCTGAGGCCTGTTGCTTTGCCAGAAATGATTCCCCTCTCCAAAAACACAAGCTGATTTACTTTTACAGAGCATGGAAGTCATAGTCCCTAATACTCCCTATGCTCAGACAGTGCATGATCCAAAGATCAACAACTCATTTTGAGATATTTCTCACAACAAAGAATTGAAGTACATTTTAATGCAATCATAATTCAATTCTTATTTTGATGTATATCATCACATATAACTGTCTTGGAACAGCATGCAAACATAAACATGCACAAACATGCCTAAACATTCACTTCTTAAATTGAGACTCTTGCAAAGTCATCTAATTCTTTAACCCGGAGCCCCTTGCTCCCACAGCCCCACTTTTTCAGAGATACCCCTGCCTCCTGTCTCAGCCTCCAGTATTTATGCTGCAGTAGTTTATGTGTCGGGGGGCTAGGGTCAGTTTGTTATATCTGGAGTACTTCTCCTGTCCTATTCGGTGTCCTGTGTGAATTTAAGTGTCCTCTCTCTAATTCTCTCTTTTACTCTTTCTTTCTCTCTCTCGGAGGACCTGAGCCCTAGGACCATGCCTCAGGACTACCTGATGACTCCTTGCTGTCCCCAGTCCACCTGGCCGTGCTGCTGCTCCAGTTTCAACTGTTCTGCCTTATTATTATTTGACCATGCTGGTCATTTATGAACATTTGAACATCTTGGCCATGTTCTGTTATAATCTCCACCCGGCACAGCCAGAAGAGAACTGGCCACCCCACATAGCCTGGTTCCTCTCTAGGTTTCTTCCTAGGTTTTGGCCTTTCTAGGGAGTTTTTCCTAGCCACCGTGCTTCTACAGCTGCATTGCTTGCTGTTTGGGGTTTTAGGCTGGGTTTCTGTACAGCACTTTGAGATATCGGCTGATGTACGAAGGGCTATATAAATACATTTGATTTGATTTGGAGCAATGCATCCTGGTCTGTTTAAATGCTTAAAAAGACTTCCAGAAAAACAACGACGTTCATAGTTTACTGGTGGTGAACCATAAATGTGTGTATGGGACACTTGGCAGAAAAGCATGTTCCTTTATCCAGGAATTATTTGTACCTTTATTTAACTAGGCAAGTCAGTTATGAACAAATTATTATTTTCAATGACGGCATAGGAACAGTGGGTTAACTGCCTTGTTCAGAGGAAGAATGAACAAGGCAGACTTTTTTTACCTTGTCAGCTCGGGGATTCGATCTTGCAACCTTTCAGTTACTAGTCCAACACTGTAACCGCTAGGCTACCTGCTGTGAAATAGTTACTTTTCATTTTATAGCTTATCCAAATCCCTTCACTGTTATTACGTTTTTTTTCTTCATGAAGTAATTTCTTATTTTGAATCCAAAAAAGCCGACCTAAGTTAAAATCTGAGATCTCCCGGTCACGGCCTGCTCTGTCGCAGCCGGCCGCTACCGGGAGGTCCGAGGGGCGACGCACAATTGGCCTAGCGTCATCCGGGTTAGGGAGGGTTTGGCCGGTAGGGATATCCTTGTCTCATTGCGCACCAGCAACTCCTGTGGTGGGCCAGGCGCAGTGCACACTAACCAAGGTCTCCAGGTGCACGGTGTTTCCTCCAACACATTGGTGTGGCTGGCTTCCGGGTTGGATGCCCGCTGTGTTAAGAAGGCAGTGCGGCTTGGTTGGGTTGTGTTTCGGAGGACGCATGGCTTTTGATCTTTTGACCCGTACGAGTGTTGTAGCGATGAGACAAGGTAGTAATTACTAACAATTGGATACCACGAAATTGGGGTATTTTTTTTACATTTAAAAAATAAAATACATATGAGATCTGATAGGCAGGTGAATCTGATTGGCTAGTGAATCTGATTGGCTGGTGAAGCTGATAGGCTTGTGAATCTGATAGGCTGGTGAATCTGATAGGCTAGTGAAGGGAAGGCTGGCAAGTCACCAGGTACTGGTGAGACATTTTACCGTACATATTAAACACCCTCTCTGATCTATATGTGAAACAACCACCTCAGCCATTAAGCCAACAAGCTATGTGATGTTAGGAGCATTTCTTAAAAAGTATTTGGAATCAGTGTCACCATCCTGATTTGAAAAGACACTGCCTGTATTTCATAAGAAGCTGTTTGTGTGTTTGGCATCAGCTCATCTGAAAGTCCAATATTCTCTAGTTTGGATTAAATAAAAATGTTGAAATAAAATCTTGATAAAGCCTATCTGATTCTTGGCCAATTAGCTATGGTTTCAGAGAGGTAATTTCAATGGTCATCCAGTCAAATTAGATGAATGATTCTACGATTCCATTACAACATTGAGATTTGTAGTGTTTCACCACCTATTATTGTTACTTAGTGGGTGTAGCATTAGCATTCTGGTACTTACTCAGAGTGGGTGTAGCATTAGCATTCTGGTACTTACTCAGGGTGGGTGTAGCATTAGCATTCTGGTACTTACTCAGAGTGGGTGTAGCATTAGCATTCTGGTACTTACTCAGAGTGGGTGTAGCATTGGCATTCTGGTACTTACTCAGAGTGGGTGTAGCATTAGCATTCTGGTACTTACTCAGAGTGGGTGTAGCATTAGCATTCTGGTACTTACTCAGAGTGGGTGTAGCATTAGCATTCTGGTACTTACTCAGAGTGGGTGTAGCATTAGCATTCTGGTACTTACTCAGAGTGGGTGTAGCATTAGCATTCTGGTACTTACTCAGAGTGGGTGTAGCATTAGCATTCTGGTACTTACTCAGAGTGGGTGAAGCATTAGCATTCTGGTACTTACTCAGAGTCTATGTGGAAATGCGTGGACTGTGTGTGTATGCATGTGCACAAGTGTTTGCGTGTGTGAGCGTATTTCATAGGCCTGAGGAGTTAGTGAATTCCTCTGGGATAATCCCATAATACGAGCAGATAAAACAGGAAGTTGAGTCATGTGGGTCTTTTTAAACAGGCATGTCCACCTACATGTACTGTAAACTGTAGGCTGCAGAGACCACAACAAAATAATCCAAATGGAGCTGTTTAGGTGCTGGGCCCTGGGACAGAATACAGTGTTAGACAGGTATCTCTCAGTGGCAGCCTAGGAATAGTCCAGGAGGATTGGCCTGCATGGAAGAATTGTCTGTCAACATGTCTGAGATTGTAAAACATTGAGCGAAAATGGATTCATCCTTGTTGTAGATTCTATAACAGTAACAATCGGATACTGTGGCTAACTTTGCATTTACCAAGAGATGTACATATTCTGTTGAGCATTTACATTGCATGGGAGCAAGTTACCCAGGCCAGGAACAGGCCAGGAAAGGGGGAATTACAATAGAGTTGTTAAAATGTATTGACACCAGATGTGCCCTGGCCCTGTACTAGAAGCTGGAGAGAAAGGTGTTTTAGCCTAGATTACCGATCTGACTGGTACACACACATGCACGCTCGCGGGTGCACACACACACAAACACACACACACAAAGCACGCACTGGTTTCAGTGATTTAAGCTTCACAAACAAATCAAGGTGGCTTCATTGAAATTCTCCAACCCAACTGTCTGTGTCACCTGACAGGAACCAGATGTCCATGAGAGAACGTGCAGCCTCCACTAACACTACTGGTTCCATTAACACATTCAATACAGTAGCAATGTAGACACACACATTACACCCTCCCTTTCAAATGTTGCTGTTGTTGTCTTCCACAGCTGCAAACAATATCACATTGAGCCTAGCTACGACTAGCGAAAGGCTGCAAGGCCATTAGGGCTAAATTGCCAGGAACAGTGTGAAAACACATTTCCAAACCATGTGGTTTTAAAGATAGTGACTCAACCACGCCATGTTTTTGGAATCATTTCCAGCTGCTCCATAGCCACTAATAGCACCTTGGACTCACATTGATGTTTTAACGCTGGCCAAGTTTCAACCTCCCATCAACACTCCTGCCTGGTATAACCTAAGGAGGTTTTCAACTACTGTCGAACAAATGATTTCAACCCTGTATTACAGCCCATGAATAATGTATTGTAGAGTGTGTTGAGCAGGTTAGGGTGAGTGTTGTAAACACACAGCAGTCTTTACCTGCTGGGGTACGGTGTTGACCCTAGCCCTAGCCCTGTCTTTACCTGCTGGGGGACAGTGTTGACCCTAGCCCTAATCCCGTCTTTAGCTAGTGGGGTACGGTGTTGACCCTAGCCCTAACCCTGTCTTTACCTGCTGGGGGACAGTGTTGACCCTAGCCCTAATCCTGTCTTTAGCTAGTGGGGGACAGTGTTGACCCTAGCCCTAATCCTGTCTTTACCTGCTGGGGGACAGTGTTGACCCTAGCCCTAACCCTGTCTTTATCTGCAGGGGGACGGTGTTGACCCTAGCCCTAACCCTGTCTTTATCTGCAGGGGGATGGTGTTGACCCTAGCCCTAACCCTGTCTTTAGCTAGTGGGGGAAAGTGTTGACCCTAGCCCTAACCCTGTCTTTAGCTAGTGGGGTACAGTGTTGACCCTAGCCCTAACCCTGTCTTTACCTGCTGGGGGACAGTGTTGACCCTAGCCCTAACCCTGTCTTTAGCTAGTGGGGGACAGTGTTGACCCTAGCCCTAACCCTGTCTTTACCTGCTGAGGTACGGTGTTGACCCTAGCCCTAATCCTGTCTTTAGCTAGTGGGGGACAGTGTTGACCCTAGCCCTAATCCTGTCTTTACCTGCTGGGGGACAGTGTTGACCCTAGCCCTAACCCTTTCTTTAGCTAGTGGGGTACTGTGTTGACCCTAGCCCTAACCCTGTCTTTAGCTGCAGGGGGGTGGTGTTGACCCTAGCCCTAACCCTGTCTTTAGCTAGTGGGGGACAGTGTTGACCCTAGCCCTAACCCTGTCTTTAGCTAGTGGGGGACGGTGTTGACCCTAGCCCTAATCCTGTCTTTACCTGCTGGGGGACAGTGTTGACCCTAGCCCTAACCCTGTCTTTACCTGCTGGGGGATGGTGTTGACCCTAGCCCTAACCCTGTCTTTAGCTGCTGGGGGACGGTGTTGACCCTAGCCCTAACCCTGTCTTAAGCTGCTGGGGTACAGTGTTGACCCTAGCCCTAACCCTGTCTTTAGCTAGTGGGGGACAGTGTTGACCCTAGCCCTAACCCTGTCTTTAGCTAGTGGGGTACAGTGTTGACCCTAGCCCTAACCCTGTCTTTAGCTAGTGGGGTACAGTGTTGACCCTAGCCCTAACCCTGTCTTTACCTGCTGGGGGATGGTGTTGACCCTAGCCCTAACCCTGTCTTTAGCTGCTGGGGGACGGTGTTGACCCTAGCCCTAACCCTGTCTTAAGCTGCTGGGGTACAGTGTTGACCCTAGCCCTAACCCTGTCTTTAGCTAGTGGGGGACAGTGTTGACCCTAGCCCTAACCCTGTCTTTAGCTAGTGGGGTACAGTGTTGACCCTAGCCCTAACCCTGTCTTTAGCTAGTGGGGTACAGTGTTGACCCTAGCCCTAACCCTGTCTTTACCTGCTGGGGGATGGTGTTGACCCTAGCCCTAACCCTGTCTTTAGCTGCTGGGGGACGGTGTTTACCCTAGCCCTAACCCTGTCTTAAGCTGCTGGGGGACAGTGTTGACCCTAGCCCAAACCCTGTCTTTAGCTGCAGGGGGACGGTGTTGACCCTAGCCCTAACCCTGTCTTTAGCTGCAGGGTGAAGGTGTTGACCCTAGCCCAAACCCTGTCTTTAGCTAGTGGGGGGGGGGGATGGTGTTGACCATATCCCGAACACTGTCTTTACCTGCTGGGGGGACGATGTTGACCCTAGCTCTAACCCTGTCTTTATCTGCAGGGGGACGGTGTTGACCCTAGCCCTAACCCTGTCTTTATCTGCAGGGGGATGGTGTTGACCCTAGCCCTAACCCTGTCTTTAGCTGCAGGGGGGTGGTGTTGACCCTAGCCCTAACCCTGTCTTTAGCTAGTGGGGGACAGTGTTGACCCTAGCCCTAACCCTGTCTTTAGCTAGTGGGGTACAGTGTTGACCCTAGCCCAAACCCTGTCTTTAGCTAGTGGGGTACAGTGTTGACCCTAGCCCTAACCCTGTCTTTACCTGCTGGGGGATGGTGTTGACCCTAGCCCTAACCCTGTCTTTAGCTGCTGGGGGACGGTGTTGGTCCTAGCCCTAACCCTGTCTTAAGCTGCTGGGGGACAGTGTTGACCCTAGCCCAAACCCTGTCTTTAGCTGCAGGGGGACGGTGTTGACCCTAGCCCTAACCCTGTCTTTAGCTGCAGGGTGAAGGTGTTGACCCTAGCCCAAACCCTGTCTTTAGCTAGTGGGGGGGGGGATGGTGTTGACCATATCCCGAACACTGTCTTTACCTGCTGGGGGGACGATGTTGACCCTAGCTCTAACCCTGTCTTTAGCTAGTGGGGGGATGGTGTTGACCCTAGCCCTAACACTGTCTTTACCTGCTGGGGGGACGATGTTGACCCTAGCCCTAACCCTGTCTTTATCTGCAGGGGGACGGTGTTGACCCTAGCCCTAACCCTGTCTTTAGCTGCAGGGGGGTGGTGTTGACCCTAGCCCTAACCCTGTCTTTAGCTAGTGGGGGACAGTGTTGACCCTAGCCCTAACCCTGTCTTTAGCTAGTGGGGTACAGTGTTGACCCTAGCCCTAACCCTGTCTTTACCTGCTGGGGGACAGTGTTGACCCTAGCCCTAACCCTGTCTTTAGCTAGAGGGGTACGGTGTTGACCCTAGCCCTAATCCTGTCTTTACCTGCTGGGGGACAGTGTTGACCCTAGCCCTAATCCTGTCTTTAGCTAGTGGGGGACAGTGTTGACCCTAGCCCTAACCCTGTCTTTACCTGCTGAGGTACGGTGTTGACCCTAGCCCTAATCCTGTCTTTAGCTAGTGGGGGACAGTGTTGACCCTAGCCCTAATCCTGTCTTTACCTGCTGGGGGACAGTGTTGACCCTAGCCCTAACCCTGTCTTTATCTGCAGGGGGACGGTGTTGACCCTAGCCCTAACCCTGTCTTTATCTGCAGGGGGATGGTGTTGACCCTAGCCCTAACCCTGTCTTTAGCTAGTGGGGGAAAGTGTTGACCCTAGCCCTAACCCTGTCTTTAGCTAGTGGGGTACAGTGTTGACCCTAGCCCTAACCCTGTCTTTACCTGCTGGGGGACAGTGTTGACCCTAGCCCTAACCCTGTCTTTAGCTAGTGGGGGACAGTGTTGACCCTAGCCCTAACCCTGTCTTTACCTGCTGAGGTACGGTGTTGACCCTAGCCCTAATCCTGTCTTTAGCTAGTGGGGGACAGTGTTGACCCTAGCCCTAATCCTGTCTTTACCTGCTGGGGGACAGTGTTGACCCTAGCCCTAACCCTTTCTTTAGCTAGTGGGGTACTGTGTTGACCCTAGCCCTAACCCTGTCTTTAGCTGCAGGGGGGTGGTGTTGACCCTAGCCCTAACCCTGTCTTTAGCTAGTGGGGGACAGTGTTGACCCTAGCCCTAACCCTGTCTTTAGCTAGTGGGGGACGGTGTTGACCCTAGCCCTAATCCTGTCTTTACCTGCTGGGGGACAGTGTTGACCCTAGCCCTAACCCTGTCTTTACCTGCTGGGGGATGGTGTTGACCCTAGCCCTAACCCTGTCTTTAGCTGCTGGGGGACGGTGTTGACCCTAGCCCTAACCCTGTCTTAAGCTGCTGGGGTACAGTGTTGACCCTAGCCCTAACCCTGTCTTTAGCTAGTGGGGGACAGTGTTGACCCTAGCCCTAACCCTGTCTTTAGCTAGTGGGGTACAGTGTTGACCCTAGCCCTAACCCTGTCTTTAGCTAGTGGGGTACAGTGTTGACCCTAGCCCTAACCCTGTCTTTACCTGCTGGGGGATGGTGTTGACCCTAGCCCTAACCCTGTCTTTAGCTGCTGGGGGACGGTGTTGACCCTAGCCCTAACCCTGTCTTAAGCTGCTGGGGTACAGTGTTGACCCTAGCCCTAACCCTGTCTTTAGCTAGTGGGGGACAGTGTTGACCCTAGCCCTAACCCTGTCTTTAGCTAGTGGGGTACAGTGTTGACCCTAGCCCTAACCCTGTCTTTAGCTGCAGGGTGAAGGTGTTGACCCTAGCCCAAACCCTGTCTTTAGCTGCAGGGGGACAGTGTTGACCCTAGCCCTAACCCTGTCTTTAGCTAGTGGGGTACAGTGTTGACCCTAGCCCTAACCCTGTCTTTAGCTAGTGGGGTACAGTGTTGACCCTAGCCCTAACCCTGTCTTTACCTGCTGGGGGATGGTGTTGACCCTAGCCCTAACCCTGTCTTAAGCTGCTGGGGTACAGTGTTGACCCTAGCCCTAACCCTGTCTTTAGCTAGTGGGGGACAGTGTTGACCCTAGCCCTAACCCTGTCTTTAGCTGCTGGGGGACGGTGTTGACCCTAGCCCTAACCCTGTCTTTAGCTGCAGGGTGAAGGTGTTGACCCTAGCCCAAACCCTGTCTTTAGCTAGTGGGGGGGGGGGGGTGGTGTTGACCATATCCCGAACACTGTCTTTACCTGCTGGGGGGACAATGTTGACCCTAGCTCTAACCCTGTCTTTAGCTAGTGGGGGGATGGTGTTGACCCTAGCCCTAACACTGTCTTTACCTGCTGGGGGGACGATGTTGACCCTAGCCCTAACCCTGTCTTTATCTGCAGGGGGACGGTGTTGACCCTAGCCCTAACCCTGTCTTTAGCTAGTGGGGTACAGTGTTGACCCTAGCCCTAACCCTGTCTTTACCTGCTGGGGGACAGTGTTGACCCTAGCCCTAACCCTGTCTTTAGCTAGTGGGGTACGGTGTTGACCCTAGCCCTAGCCCTGTCTTTACCTGCTGGGGGACAGTGTTGACCCTAGCCCTAATCCTGTCTTTAGCTAGTGGGGGACAGTGTTGACCCTAGCCCTAACCCTGTCTTTACCTGCTGAGGTACGGTGTTGACCCTAGCCCTAATCCTGTCTTTAGCTAGTGGGGGACAGTGTTGACCCTAGCCCTAATCCTGTCTTTACCTGCTGGGGGACAGTGTTGACCCTAGCCCTAACCCTTTCTTTAGCTAGTGGGGTACTGTGTTGACCCTAGCCCTAACCCTGTCTTTAGCTGCAGGGGGGTGGTGTTGACCCTAGCCCTAACCCTGTCTTTAGCTAGTGGGGGACAGTGTTGACCCTAGCCCTAACCCTGTCTTTAGCTAGTGGGGGACGGTGTTGACCCTAGCCCTAATCCTGTCTTTACCTGCTGGGGGACAGTGTTGACCCTAGCCCTAACCCTGTCTTTACCTGCTGGGGGATGGTGTTGACCCTAGCCCTAACCCTGTCTTTAGCTGCTGGGGGACGGTGTTGACCGTAGCCCTAACCCTGTCTTAAGCTGCTGGGGTACAGTGTTGACCCTAGCCCTAACCCTGTCTTTAGCTAGTGGGGGACAGTGTTGACCCTAGCCCTAACCCTGTCTTTAGCTAGTGGGGTACAGTGTTGACCCTAGCCCTAACCCTGTCTTTAGCTAGTGGGGTACAGTGTTGACCCTAGCCCTAACCCTGTCTTTACCTGCTGGGGGATGGTGTTGACCCTAGCCCTAACCCTGTCTTTAGCTGCTGGTGGACGGTGTTGACCCTAGCCCTAACCCTGTCTTAAGCTGCTGGGGGACAGTGTTGACCCTAGCCCAAACCCTGTCTTTAGCTGCAGGGGGACGGTGTTGACCCTAGCCCTAACCCTGTCTTTAGCTGCAGGGTGAAGGTGTTGACCCTAGCCCAAACCCTGTCTTTAGCTAGTGGGGGGGGGGGTGGTGGTGTTGACCATATCCCGAACACTGTCTTTACCTGCTGGGGGGACGATGTTGACCCTAGCTCTAACCCTGTCTTTAGCTAGTGGGGGGATGGTGTTGACCCTAGCCCTAACACTGTCTTTACCTGCTGGGGGGACGATGTTGACCCTAGCACTAACCCTGTCTTTATCTGCAGGGGGATGGTGTTGACCCTAGCCAAAACCCTGTCTTTAGGTGCAGGGGGGTGGTGTTGACCCTAGCCCTAACCCTGTCTTTAGCTAGTGGGGGACAGTGTTGACCCTAGCCCTAATCCTGTCTTTAGCTAGTGGGGGACAGTGTTGACCCTAGCCCTAATCCTGTCTTTACCTGCTGGGGGACAGTGTTGACCCTAGCCCTAACCCTGTCTTTATCTGCAGGGGGACGGTGTTGACCCTAGCCCTAACCCTGTCTTTATCTGCAGGGGGATGGTGTTGACCCTAGCCCTAACCCTGTCTTTAGCTAGTGGGGGACAGTGTTGACCCTAGCCCTAACCCTGTCTTTAGCTAGTGGGGTACAGTGTTGACCCTAGCCCTAACCCTGTCTTTACCTGCTGGGGGACAGTGTTGACCCTAGCCCTAACCCTGTCTTTAGCTAGTGGGGTACGGTGTTGACCCTAGCCCTAGCCCTGTCTTTACCTGCTGGGGGACAGTGTTGACCCTAGCCCTAATCCTGTCTTTACCTAGTGGGGGACAGTGTTGACCCTAGCCCTAACCCTGTCTTTACCTGCTGAGGTACGGTGTTGACCCTAGCCCTAATCCTGTCTTTAGCTAGTGGGGGACAGTGTTGACCCTAGCCCTAATCCTGTCTTTACCTGCTGGGGGACAGTGTTGACCCTAGCCCTAACCCTGTCTTTAGCTAGTGGGGTACTGTGTTGACCCTAGCCCTAACCCTGTCTTTACCTGCTGGGGGGACGGTGTTGACCCTAGCCCTAACCCTGTCTTTAGCTAGTGGGGTACAGTGTTGACCCTAGCCCTAACCCTGTCTTTAGCTGCAGGGGGATGGTGTTGACCCTAGCCCTAACCCTGTCTTTAGCTGCAGGGGGATGGTGTTGACCATATCCCTAACCCTGTCTTTACCTGCAGGGGGACGGTGTTGACCCTAGCCCTAACCCTGTCTTTAGCTAGTGGGGGACAGTGTTGACCCTAGCCCTAACCCTGTCTTTACCTGCTGGGGGGACGGTGTCGACCCTAGCCCTAACCCTGTCTTTAGCTAGTGGGGTACAGTGTTGACCCTAGCCCTAATCCTGTCTTTAGCTGCAGGGGGATGGTGTTGACCCTAGCCCTAACCCTGTCTTTAGCTGCAGGGGGAAGGTGTTGACCATATCCCTAACCCTGTCTTTACCTGCAGGGGGACAGTGTTGACCCTAGCCCTAACCCTGTCTTTATCTGCAGGGGGACGGTGTTGACCCTAGCCCTAACCCTGTCTTTACCTGCTGGGGTACGATGTTGACCCTAGCCCTAATCCTGTCTTTACCTGCTGGGGGACGGTGTTGACCCTAGCCCTAATCCTGTCTTTACCTGCTGGGGGACGGTGTTGACCCTAGCCCTAATCCTGTCTTTACCTGCTGGGGGACAGTGTTGACCCTAGCCCTAACCCTGTCTTTAGCTAGTGGGGGACAGTGTTGACCCTAGCCCTAACCCTGTCTTTGGCTAGTGGGGTACAGTGTTGACCCTAGCCCTAACCCTGTCTTTACCTGCTGAGGTACGGTGTTGACCCTAGCCCTAACCCTGTCTTTAGCTGCAGGGGGGTGGTGTTGACCCTAGCCCTAACCCTGTCTTTAGCTAGTGCGGGACAGTGTTGACCCTAGCCCTAATCCTGTCTTTACCTGCTGGGGGACAGTGTTGACCCTAGCCCTAACCTTGTCTTTCGCTAGTGGGGTACAGTGTTGACCCTAGCCCTAACCCTGTCTTTACCTGCTGGGGGGACGGTGTTGACCCTAGCCCTAACCCTGTCTTTAGCTAGTGGGGTACAGTGTTGACCCTAGCCCTAACCCTGTCTTTAGCTGTAGGGGGATGGTGTTGACCCTAGCCCTAACCCTGTCTTTAGCTGCAGGGGGGACGATGTTGACCCTAGCCCTAACCCTGTCTTTAGCTGCAGGGGGGTGGTGTTGACCCTAGCCCTAATCCTGTCCTTACCTGCAGGGGGGTGGTGTTGACCCTAACCCTAACCCTGTCTTTAGCTGCTGAGTTACAGAGATAAACTGTCAGTCTGTCACAGAGGTCTGCTGACTGATCACAAGCCATACCAATGACATTATCAACCACAGAGGTCTGCTGACTGATCACAAGCCATACCAATGACATTATCAACCACAGAGGTCTGCTGACTGATCACAAGCCATACCAATGACATTATCAACCACAGAGGTCTGCTGACTGATCACAAGCCATACCAATGACATTATCAACCACAGATGCTAAAGAGAGAAGAGAGGAGCTACCTTGAGACCACCAGTGAGATGTCACACCTTTCATTGAATCTTTTGTCCCGCATTTAAATGTTTTCATCTGATCTTTTTTCTTCTTTTTAAACTCACTTTGGTTTAATCAGCTTGGATATGTGATTCTGTTGTTGCAAAACTTGAAATGGTGCCAGAAAGTTTATATCTAAAATATATCTAAATGTAATGTCAATGTGCTGTTTGTTCACTGTGTACCAGCATTATATCGGACTATGTAACCAGACAATATAGCCCACTGTATGCTGTGCCATGGATACACAACTCACACCCAAACTATCCATGTAAAGCAGCACAGGGGAAGTTTTGGCCCTGTCAAGCCATGTCAATGTGTTTTACACTTCTGTTTGTTTTAAAGAGTCTTTATCACGCATGAGAGGCCACTTACAGCCCTCAGTCTCTCAGATGGTATCAGTGACATCATCATGCACAGACAGCACTCCCTGATAACCTCTGATCCCAAGTCACTGTCAGTTACACAAACGCCCTAGCCATGTTTTAGAGCCAGCATGGTGGGCCAGTTCCTGTCTGTCTGTCTGTCTGTCTGTCTGTCTGTCTGTCTGTCTGTCTGTCTGTCTGTCTGTCTGTCTGTGTGTCTGTCTGCGTCTGTCTGTCTGTCTGTCTGTCTGTCTGTCTGTCTGTCTGTCTGTCTGTCTGTCTGTCTGTCTGTCTGTCTGTCTGTCTACGTCTGTGTGTCTGTCTGTCTGTCTGTCTGTCTGTCTGTCTGTCTGTCTGTCTGTCTGTCTGTCTGTCTACGTCTGTGTGTCTGTCTATCTGCGTCTGTCTACGTCTGTGTGTCTGTCTGTCTGTGTGCACACGTGTATGTGTGTGTGTGTGTGTGTGTGTGTGTGTGTGTGTGTGTGTGTGTGTGTGTGTGTGTGTGTGTGTGTGTATGTGTATGTGTATGTGTGTGTGTGTATGTGCGCGCATGTGTGTGTGTGTGTGTGTACCAGTCAGATGGGTAATCTAGGCTAAAACACCTTTCTCTCCAGCTTCTAGCAAAGGGCCAGGGCACATCTGGTGTCAATACGTTTTAACAACCCTATTGTAATTCCCCCTTTCCTGGCCTGTTCCTGGCCTGTTCCTGGCTTGTTCCTGGCCTGTTCCTGGCCTGTTCCTGGCCCGTTCCTGGCCTGTTCCTGGACTGTTCCTGGACTGTTCCTGGCCTGGGTATGGAAAGACAAATGGAATCCTATTCCTTATATAGTGCCAGTGTGTAATGAGCCCTTATCAAAAGTATAGTGCACTATATAGGGAATAAGGTGCCATTTGGGATGCATCCAGGATTTCATTTACAAACTCATTTACTATGGACTATGGACCATAGTGACATCACAATTGATGCAATGGAGCCATAGTGCCATCATTGGGTAGGTAACGGTACTGCAATGGTACTGCATGATACAGTTCACATTCCAATGTGAAATCTACCAGTCTGTTCCACCACTGAGTGTTGTGACATCATTTCATCTGGTTTGACCAGTTTCCCTCATAACATGTGTAGCATAAATCTAATCGTATTTACTGGAGCACAGTATGTAGAGATTCAATTGAAACTTCTCACAATATACTTACTGTTTGTTAAAATAATTCAGAACCATTAAACAGATTCAACAAGATGGTACTTTCCTCCAGAATTATGGTTGAAGCTCACAGTCTCATCTGGAGAATTGACAGAAATATACTAATTATATTAACAAAATCATTGTAGTGTTAATCAATGGATCTGGTTCATTTGATTCAAGGCAATTTCCTTCAGGACTGCAACCATCACAGAATCTTCCAATCAGTAAACATCCCTGCACACATTTCTGGCTGCTAATAAGTTATTCGCAACTTCAAGCCTATTTAAAATGTTATGGTCATTTTTCTCAATGCCAATTGTTCAAACAGAAATCAATAGGTGAATATCACAGCCAATCACAACACTGGAGAGTAAAGTAATACTGTAAAACACTATCATTCCACTATTACCTAAGATCTATTATGGACTTTTCTGAAATTACAAAGCAAAAATGCAAAAAAAATCCTATGTGTAGCACCTTTTAAAACAACACAGCAGAATATGAATTGTCCAGTGGCATGAAACAGGAGGACTGGCTCATTTTATACTAAAATGAAGAAAATCTGTGCATAATTGTAGGAGGAGATCCCGCAGATCCTCTGTTTTGCCCACCACCCAGGACAATGGAACGGATCCCAGCTGGCGACCCAAAACAACGACGCCGTAGGAGGGGCAGACGGAGCGGTCTTCTGGTCAGGCTCCGTAGACGGGCACATCGTGCACCGCTCATGAGCATACTACTCACCAATATCCAGTCTCTTGACAACAAGGTAGACGAAATCCGTGAAGGGTTGCCTTCCAGAGAGACATCAGAGACTGTAACGTTCTTTGTTTCACGGAAACCTGGCTCACTCGAGACACGCTATCGGAGTCGGTACAGCCAGCTGGTTCCTTCACGCATCGCGGCGACAGAAATAAGCATTTTTCTGGTAAGAAGGTATGTCTTATGACTAACGAAACGTGGTGTGATCATAACAACACTCAGGAACTCAAGTCCTTCTGTTCACCTGACTTAGAATTCCTCACAATCAAATGTCGACCGTATTATCTACCTAGAGAATTAATTTCCATTATAATCACAGCCGCATATATCCCCCCCAAGCAGACACATCGATGACCCTTGACTCTATGTAAACTGGAAACCACATATCCTGAGGCTGCATTTATTGTAGCAGGGTGATTTTAACAAGGATAATCTGAAAAAAAGGCTCCCTAAATTCTATCAGCATTTCGATTGCGCAACCAGGGTTGGCAAAACCCTAGATCATTGTTTTGCTAACTTCCGCGATGCATATATGGCCCTCCCCCGCCCTCCTTTCGGAAAAGCTGACCACGACTAAAATTTTTTGCTTCCAGCCTATAGACAGAAACTACAACCGGAAGATTCCACGCTCAGGTCTCTTCAACGCTGGTCCGACCAATCAGATTCCACACTTCAAGATTGCTTCGATCACATGGACTGGGATATGTTCTGCATTGTGGCGAACAACAACATTGATGAATATGCTGATTTGGCGAGCGGGTTTATTAGCAAGTGCATCGGCGATGACGTACCCACAGCTTCTATTAAAACATTCCCAAACCAGAAACCGTGGATTTATGGCAGCATTCGTGCAAAACTGAAAGCACGAACCACTGCTTTTAAATAGGGCAAGGTGACTGGAAACATGACAGAATAAAAACAGTGCAGCTATTCCCTCCGCAAGGCAATCAAACAAGCTAAGCGTCAGTATAGAGACAAAGTAGAGCCGCAATTCAACGGCTCAGACAGGAGACGTATGTGGCAGGGTCTACAGTCAATCAGAGTTTGCAGACGACACTACAGTGGTAGGCGTGATTACCAACAACGACAAGACGGCCTACAGAGAGGAGGTAAGGGCCCTTGAAGTGTGGTGTCAGAAAAATAACCTCACACTCAACGTCAACAAAACAAAGAAAATGATCGTGGACTTCAGGAAACAGCAGAGGGAGCACCCCCCTATCCACATCGACGGGACAGTAGTGGAGAGGGTAGAAAGTTTTAAGTTCCTTGGCGTACACATCATAGATAAACTGAAATGGTCCAACCACACAGACAGCGTGGTGAAGAAGGAGCAGGCGAAGGCTTGTCACCAAAAACACTCACAAACTTTTGCAGAGTTGCACAATCGAGAGCATCCTTTCAGGCTGTATCCGCCAATAACCGTAAGGCTCTCCAGAGGGTAGTGAGGTCTGCAACAACGCATCACCGGGGGCAAACTACTTGCCCTCCAGGACACCTACACCACCCGATGTCACAGGAAGGCCAAAAAGATCATCAAGGACAACAACCACTCGAGCCACTGCCTGTTCACTCCGCTATCATCTAGAAGGCGAGGTCAGTACAGGTACATCAAAGCTGGGACCGAGAGACTGAAAAGCAGCTTCTATCTCAAGGCCATCAGACTGTTAAACAGCCATCACTAACAGAGTGGCTGCTGCCAAAATACTGACTCAACTCCAGCCACTTTAATAATGGAAAAATGTATGTAATAAATGTATCACTAGCCTTCCTCCTACCCTTCCTCCTCTGATGAGCCGCCACTGATGGGGACAGTCTGATTGGAGCCACTTGCTGGGAGTGATCGATATCTCTCACGTTGGGGGAAGAGCTAGACAATGCAGCGCCCGCCAGACATAAACAAACAATGTACACATTGAGTCCAAGCCCTCGGCTTCGTGCCAGAATGCTCACCACACACCAAGGAGTAGTAAACAAATGGTCCAATATTAAAATGTGAAAGAAAGGGGATTATACATTTGGTTGTGGCTTTTACATAATGTTATTCAGGAACTACACTGAGTATACCCCCGCCCCCACCACACACACACGGTTTGCCCTCAGAACAACCTCAATTCATTGGTGCATGGACTCTTCCAGATGTCGAAGGTGTTCCACAAGGATGCTTGCCCATGTTGACTCCAATGCTTCCCACTGTTGTGTCAAGTTGGCTGGATGTCCCTTGGGTGGTGGACCGTTCTTGATACACACCGGAAACTGTTGAGCGTGGAAAAACCCAGCAGCGATGCAGTTCTTGATACAGACCGGTGCGTCTGGCACTTATTACCATACCCTCTGAATGGCACACATACACAATCCATGTCTCAACTGTCACAAGGCTAAAAAAATCCTTATTTAACCTGTATCCTCCCCTTCATCTACACTGACGGAAGTTTGATTTAACAAGTGACATCAATAAGGAATCATAGTTCACCTGGATTCACCTGATCAGTCTGTGTCAGGTACACAGTATAAACAGTATAAACAGAAAGCCTTTGTTTGTCTGGACCAGTTTTATAATGGAAAAGAAGATATCGATGAGGATCCCATCTATGATGAAACTGCAGACACCACTGAGTCTCCTTATTTGAGAAACAAGACTGAGGATGTTACCCAAAGGAGCAGACCAGGAGATGAACTCTCAGGTAATGTCCACGCACGCACGCACACACACACACACACACACACACACACACACACACACACACATTACCTGAGAGTTCAGCTCCTGGTCTGCTCCTTTGGGTAACATCCTCAGTAAGAGACTGATGAAGCACAAACAAATATACAATTTGACTAAAAGATAATAATTTCAAACCTCGCTAACATTTGAATACGATCACAAATATCTCCCTATTATGTGTGGAATACTTTGGAACAGATTTCCAAAAATAAAATCACTTGGAGCTGATTTGCTGGTGTTTTTACAGTTTTTATGTCCAACCATAAGGTTCCTGGAGGTATAGAACTGCAGTATAAGGTTCATGGAGCTATAGGCCTGCAGTAAAAGGTTCCTGGAGGCATAGGTCTGCTGTAGAAGGTTCCTGGAGGCATAGGCCTGCAGTAACGTTCCTGTAGGTATATGCCTGCAGTAGAAGGTTCCTGGAGGTATAGGCCTGCAGTGTAAGGTTCCTGGAGGTATAAGCCTGCAGTAGAAGGTTCCTGGAGGTATAGGCCTGCAGTAGAAGGTTGCTGGAGGTATAGGCCTGCAGTAGAAGGTTCCTGGAGGTATAGGTCAGCAGTATAAGGTTCATAGAGGCATAGGCCTGCAGTGTAAGGTTCCTGGAGCTATAGGCCTGCAGTAGAAGGTTTCTGGAGTTATAGGCCTGCAGTAGAATGTTCCTGGAGGTATAGGCCTGCAGTAGAAGGTTCCTGGAGGTATAGGCCTGCAGTAGAAGGTTCCTGGAGGTATAGGCCTGCAGTAGAAGGTTCCTGGAGGTTTAGGTCAGCAGTATAAGGTTCATAGAGGCATAGGCCTGCAGTGTAAGGTTCCTGGAGTTATAGGCCTGCAGTAGAATGTTCCTGGAGGTATAGGCCTGCAGTAGAAGGTTCCTGGAGGTATAGGTCTGCAGTAGAAGGTTCCTGGAGGTATAGGCCTGCAATAGAAGGTTCCTGGAGAGATCATAATGAACAGTTCTCCTGGAGGTATAGGCCTGCAGTAGAATGTTCCTGGAGAGATCATAATGAACAGTTCTCCTGGAGGTATAGGCCTGCAGTAGAATGTTCCTGGAGAGATCATAATGAACAGTTCTCCTGGAGGTATAGGTCTGCAGTAGAAGGATCCTGGAGGTATAGGCCTGCAGTAGAATGTTCCTGGAGAGATCATAATGAACAGTTCTCCTGGAGGTATAGGTCTGCAGTAGAAGTTTCCTGGAGGTATAGGCCTGCAGTAGAATGTTCCTGGAGAGATCATAATGAACAGTTCTCCTGGAGGTATAGGTCTGCAGTAGAAGGTTTCTGGAGGTATAGGCCTGCAGTAGAATGTTCCTGGAGAGATCATAATGAACAGTTCTCCTGGAGGTATAGGTCTGCAGTAGAAGGTTCCTGGAGGTATAGGCCTGCAGTAGAAGGTTCCTGGAGAGATCATAATGAACAGTTCTCCTGGAGGTATAGGTCTGCAGTAGAAGGTTCCTGGAGGTATAGGCCTGCAGTAGAAGGTTGCTGGAGGTATAGGCCTGCAGTAGAAGGTTCCTGGAGGTATAGGCCTGCAGTGGAAGGTTCCTGGAGGTATAGGCCTGCGGTAGAAGGTTGCTGGAGGTATAGGCCTGCAGTAGAAGATTCCTGGAGAGATCATAATGAACAGTTCTCCTGGGGGTATAGGTATGCAGTGGGATCTCCTCTCTAGGGTACGTGGGACAGTAACGTCCCACCTCGTCAACAGCCAGTGAAACTGCATTGCGCCAAATTCAAAACAACAGAAATCCCATAATTAAAATTCCTCAAACATACATGTATTTTACCACATTTTAAAGATACACTTGTTGTAAATCCAGCCACAGTGTCCGATTTCAAAAAGGCTTTATGACGACAGCAAACCAAACGATTATGTTAGGTCAGAGCCAAGTCACAGAAAAACACAGCCATTTTTTTCCAGCCAAAGAGAGGAGTCACAAAAAGCTGAAATATAGATAAAATGAATCACTAACCTTTGATGATCTTCATCAGATGACACTCATAGGACTTCATGTTACACAATACATGTATGTTTTGTTCTGTAAAGTTCATATTTATATCCAAAAATCTGAATTTACATTGGAGCGTTATGTTCAGTAGTTCCAAAACATCCAGTGATTTTGCAGAGAGCCACATCAATTTACAGAAATACTCATAATAAACATTGCTAAAAGATACAACTGTTATGCATGGAATTTTAGATCCACTTCTCCTTAACCACTGTGTTCTTGTGAAGGAAGACAGGTTTTTATTAATAGGCTGGGCTAGGACTCAGGCTAGGAGTGATGCTTCAATAGCTCAGAGAGAGACAGAGAGAGAGAGACAGAGAGAAAAATGTCCAGCCAGATTGTTTGCCAAGGTAAATTGTAACAGATGCTTGGGAAATAGTTGAATCTATTCTGCCAGGGTATTTGGCATTTCGAGGCCCACGGAAACTGGAACTTGAGATTTTTAAGAAATGACGAGCAACATGCTCTGGAAGTACATAAGCGAATATGTCTTATTTGGCAGGTTATTAGGAACAGGTTATTAGGCACAGGTTTATAGGGACAGGTCATTAGGGACAGGTTATTAGTGATGGGGTTAATAGGGACACGCTAGTAGGGACAGGGTTTTAAGGACAGGTTATTAGGGACACGTTATTAGGGACACATTATTAGGGACATGTTATTAGGGACAGGTTAATAGGGACAGGTTATTAGGGACAGGTTATTAGGAACAGGTTATTAGGGACAGGTTAATAGGGACAGGTTAATAGGGACAGGTTATTAGGGACAGGTTATTCGGGACAGGTTATTAGGGACAGGTTATTAGGAACAGGTTAATAGGGACAGGTTAATAAGGGCAGGTTAATAGCGACAGGTTAATGGTTACGGGTTCTGGTGATATATCCCTTAAGTTAATACTCCACATATGACATGTTCCACAGTTAAACCGAGCTCAGAATATTTGCCTTTGGCTGATGTGACAGACACAAGTGATATTTTAATTTAATAAAATAGTTCACTTTTCTGCTGGCGGTCATAGATTCTAAATGTGAGCTTCCAAAACTGTAGGTTATGCTGAATAGAATACAGCTATCGATTTTCAAGGTTTTGACATCAGCATTTGGTTTTCTGTTTTGGTTTTATACATGGACACTCTGGTTGATGCCGAGAATGTTGACATTTGTAGATCACGCTTATTCAGTGGCACGAAAATGCCTTAAATAAGGAGTGTAAATGCCTTAAATAAGACTTCAGTCAACCAATGACACTATCTACCAACGCTGTGTGTGTGTGTGTGTGTGTGTGTGTGTGTGTGTGTGTGTGTGTGTGTGTGTGTGTGTGTGTGTGTGTGTGTGTGTGTGTGTGTGTGTGTGTGTGTGTGTGTGTGGCCCATAGCCTTACCTCATTTTATCCCACGTTGTGACGGCAAACACGTCCTCATCCGCTGGCGTCCTCCTTCTTCCTCAGGAAGTGATGGTTACGAGGACGGACGTCTTCGGGGACTGACAAACAGAAAGACAGACTGACGGTCAGACGCAAGCGGAGGGTTAGTGAGAAACACACATCACTGTGTCAATATGCAGTCACAATGGCAAACACACAATTAGAGCAAAGACATACTGTATACTATATACTGCATCCCAAATGGCACCCTATTTAGTGCACTACTTTTGACCAGGACCCAGATTGATTCAATGGCCAAAAATTACCATAGAAATAGGTAAAGTAGCAACTGTTATGCAATTGCAACATTTGCCATGACGAAAATGTGTGGTTGACAACACCGTCTGTCAATATATAAACTCAATTTATAAGATGATTATGTATTGCCCCTATCATGCACTGCATGACTTATAAGAATCAGTCAACCTCAACTCTTAAATGCTGCCCCACCGTAAGGAGTCATCCTTTTCACCACAGTTAATGGCCGTTCACATACACATGTACGCTATAACTCTCATCGTAAATATCACTGAACTGAATGTTAGAATAACAGGCTAGGGTCACAATGCACCTTCCGCTGAGTCAAACCTCCAGCTCAAACTGATGTCCGTGCATTAACCAGCCAATGCTGCAAATATTGTAGGAAATGGGAATACCCCATATACCGCAAGCCCCATGGCCGCCACAAAACGTGATGAAAGCCCAGAGCTTCTTGTGGCTGACCCAGCAGAAGGAAAAAACGAATTCCCTGACAGCTTGTGAGGTGGGCCACTGTCAAGCCTTACTGACTTTCATAGCTGGGTTTAATGGGGAGGCATGGGGTGGTATGAGGTTAGGGGCCCCAGTGTGGCCCTTTGCATCATGTGCATCCTGTGCTCTGTACTCAGGCCCTTGTTGAATTTTCAATGACTTCGGCTCTGTCTCAAGGTGGACCAATGAGGGCCAAGAAGGGTTCTGTAACTAAACAGGAAGTAACTGAACAGGAGGTGCAACCAAAGTTGGATTCAGGCTGAGATGAACCTCCATGCCAACCGGGCTCCATTGGCCCTGGATTCTGGCCCAGCCTCACCTTCATCGGGCCCCATTGGCCATGGACTCTCTCCCAGCCTCACCTTTCCGTGGCTGAGGCCAGTCGATCGGTCTGGAGCACAGGGACTCAGAAGAGATGCGATGCCAACAGACACACAGAAATACAGATGGATAAAAATGTTGACTTCTTCTCTCTGAGCTTACCACCGGCAAACACATTCATACACACATGCACACGCACCCACACACACACACAAACACACACACTCCAATATGGGTTGCAGCTGTTACACACATTTCATTTCGACCCAGTCCTCTAAAACCATAGCTATAGTGACATGTCCACACCTGTTATCACCGGCAGCACCTCTGACTGACAACTTCCATCCACGAATCATCACCTCTCAATGGCTAGGGTACTGTCCGAGCCACTAATCATCACCTCTCGGTGGCTAGGGTACTGTCCAAACCACCAATCATCACCTCTCAATGGCTAGGGTACTGTCCGAGCCACTAATCATCACCTCTCGGTGGCTAGGGTACTGTTTATATACTCATCTCATTTGTACATACTGTACTCGATACCATCTACTGTATCTTGCCTATGGCTAGGGTACTGTTTACATACTCATCTCATTTGTACATACTGTACTCGATACCATCTACTGTATCTTGCCTATGCTGCTCTGTACCATCACTCATTCATATATCCTTATGTACATATTCTTTATCCCCTTACACTGTGTACAAGACAGTAGTTTTGGAATTGTTAGTTAGATTACTTGTTATTACTGCATTGTCGGAACTAGAAGCACAAGCATTTCGCTACACTCGCATTAACATCTGCTAACCATGTGTATGTGACAAATAAAATTTGATTTGATTTGATTTGTCCAAACCACCAATCATCACCTCTCAGTGGCTAGGGTACTGTCCATGCAAACAATTCATCAGCAACATGTCTCAAAGCCTTAGAATCAACAGATTCACCTCTCCTCTCCTTCGGTGCCTTAATAATCACCAGCTTCACCTCTCCTCGTCTTCGCTGCCTTAATAATCACCAGCTTCACCTCTCCTCGCCTTCGCTGCCTTAATAATCACCAGCTTCACCTCTCCTCTCCTTCAGTGCCTTAATAATCAACAGCTTCACCTCTCCTCTCCTTCAGTGCCTTAATAATCAACAGCTTCACCTCTCCTCTCCTTCAGTGCCTTAATAATCAACAGCTTCACCTCTCCTCTCCTTCAGTGCCTTAACAATCAACAGCTTCACCTCTCCTCTCCTTCAGTGCCTTAATAATCAACAGCTTCACCTCTCCTCTCCTTTGCTGGTCACTGGACTACAACAGATTATATATACATATATATATATATATATATTGCATAATTTCACTTGGACAGGCTACGTAACATAAATGGCATTGGTAGGTCTGTCAAAAGACTGTGGCATGCATCAACTAACCAGCTGTTCTAGCGACTGTTGCAGTTTTCAGGTTTTTCATCACTGGTTATTTGACCAAATCAATATTTAGCAGGTGTGTGCGTCTTTCGAAGTTCAGAAGGTTAGGGGATATTTGGTCCATAGGCTTGACCGAAACTTGCAGTGAAGGGAATGGAGTGACCGCCCTGCTTCCGCTCTGCTTTCATTTTTCTTCCACTCTTGGAGAATTTGTTGTGGACAGACATGGGTTGAAATTTCCTTTGCAAAGTTATATAATTATGTATGGTGAACATAGTCAGATGACTTCTGAATTTCCAAAACAACTTTTTACAATATTAATCTAGAGGGCAATAAAGTATTATTATGATATTATAGGCTGGCCAAAATAAAGCCTGGACACGCCTCCCTGCAGAGCCGTTTGTGTTTCTACCAGAGACGAGATGCCTCAGCGATACGACTGTCTCTGTCTCAGGATCCCAGATGCCCTATTGACACAGCAATATATCCTCCTGTTTGTTTTAGTGGCGTAGCCTGCTCTTCTGGTCCTAGAGAGGGCCTAGTGTAAATGGTTGAGTTTATTTAATCTGTTAAAGCTAATGTGCAGGGCAGCTAAAGTAGGGAGGAATGGGTCCTGTCAGTGATAAGGCATAGATGGGGATCATAAGGATTGGAAGGGGGAGAGATCAATCGTTGCTGTGGGTCAGGAAGACTGGCGAATCTCCCAATGATAGATGATTTTAGAGTATGAAAACAGAACAGGAATGGCCCATCTGATCTTAGTGTATGAAAACAGAGCAGGCATGGCCCATCTGATCTTAGTGTATGAAAACAGAGCAGGCATGGCCCATCTGATCTTAGTGTATGAAAACAGAACAGGTCAGGCCCATCTGATCGTAGTGTATGAAAACAGAACAGGAATGGCCCATCTGATCTTAGTGTATGAAAACAGAGCAGGTCAGGTCCATCTGATCTTAGTGTATGAAAACAGAACAGGAATGGCCCATCTGATCTTAGTGTATGAAAACAGAGCAGACATGGCCCATCTGATCTTAGTGTATGAAAACAGAGCAGGCATGGCCCATCTGATCTTAGTGTATGAAAACAGAGCAGGCATGGCCCATCTGATCTTAGTGTATGAAAACTGAACAGGAATGGCCCATCTGATCTTAGTGTATGAAAACAGAGCAGGCATGGCCCATCTGATCTTAGTGTATGAAAACAGAGCAGGTCAGGTCCATCTGATCTTAGTGTATGAAAACAGAGCAGGCATGGCCCATCTGATCTTAGTGTATGAAAACAGAGCAGGCATGGCCCATCTGATCTTAGTGTATGAAAACAGAGCAGGCATGGCCCATCTGATCTTAGTGTATGAAAACTGAACAGGAATGGCCCATCTGATCTTAGTGTATGAAAACAGAGCAGGCATGGCCCATCTGATCTTAGTGTATGAAAACAGAGCAGGTCAGGTCCATCTGATCTTAGTGTATGAAAACAGAGCAGGCATGGCCCATCTGATCTTAGTGTATGAAAACAGAGCAGGCATGGCCCATCTGATCTTAGTGTATGAAAACAGAACAGGAATGGCCCATCTGATCTTAGTGTATGAAAACAGAACAGGCATGGCCCATCTGATCTTAGTGTATGAAAACAGAGCAGGCATGGCCCATCTGATCTTAGTGTATGAAAACAGAGCAGGCATGGCCCATCTGATCTTAGTGTATGAAAACAGAGCAGACATGGCCAATCTGATCTTAGTGTATGAAAACAGAGCAGGCATGGCCCATCTGATCTTAGTGTATGAAAACAGAACAGGAATGGCCCATCTGATCTTAGTGTATGAAAACAGAACAGGCATGGCCCATCTGATCTTAGTGTATGAAAACAGAACAGGAATGGCCCATCTGATCTTAGTGTATGAAAACAGAGCAGGAATGTCCCATCTGATCTTAGTGTATGAAAACAGAGCAGGCATGGCCCATCTGATCTTAGTGTATGAAAACAGAGCAGGCATGGCCCATCTGATCTTAGTGTATGAAAACAGAACAGGCATGGCCCATCTGATCTTAGTGTATGAAAACAGAGCAGGCATGGCCCATCTGATCTTAGTGTATGAAAACAGAGCAGGTCAGGTCCATCTGATCTTAGTGTATGAAAACAGAACAGGAATGGCCCATCTGATCTTAGTGTATGAAAACAGAGCAGACATGGCCCATCTGATCTTAGTGTATGAAAACAGAGCAGGCATGGCCCATCTGATCTTAGTGTATGAAAACAGAGCAGGCATGGCCCATCTGATCTTAGTGTATGAAAACTGAACAGGAATGGCCCATCTGATCTTAGTGTATGAAAACAGAGCAGGCATGGCCCATCTGATCTTAGTGTATGAAAACAGAGCAGGTCAGGTCCATCTGATCTTAGTGTATGAAAACAGAGCAGGCATGGCCCATCTGATCTTAGTGTATGAAAACAGAGCAGGCATGGCCCATCTGATCTTAGTGTATGAAAACAGAACAGGAATGGCCCATCTGATCTTAGTGTATGAAAACAGAACAGGCATGGCCCATCTGATCTTAGTGTATGAAAACAGAGCAGGCATGGCCCATCTGATCTTAGTGTATGAAAACAGAGCAGGCATGGCCCATCTGATCTTAGTGTATGAAAACAGAGCAGACATGGCCAATCTGATCTTAGTGTATGAAAACAGAGCAGGCATGGCCCATCTGATCGTAGTGTATGAAAACAGAACAGGAATGGCCCATCTGATCTTAGTGTATGAAAACAGAACAGGCATGGCCCATCTGATCTTAGTGTATGAAAACAGAACAGGAATGGCCCATCTGATCTTAGTGTATGAAAACAGAGCAGGAATGTCCCATCTGATCTTAGTGTATGAAAACAGAGCAGGCATGGCCCATCTGATCTTAGTGTATGAAAACAGAGCAGGCATGGCCCATCTGATCTTAGTGTATGAAAACAGAGCAGGCATGGCCCATCTGATCTTAGTGTATGAAAACAGAGCAGGCATGGCCCATCTGATCTTAGTGTATGAAAACAGAGCAGGTCAGGTCCATCTGATCTTAGTGTATGAAAACAGAGCAGGTCAGGTCCATCTGATCTTAGTGTATGAAAACAGAGCAGGTCAGGTCCATCTGATCTTAGTGTATGAAAACAGAACAGGCATGGCCCATCTGATCTTAGTGTATGAAAACAGAGCAGGTCAGGTCCATCTGATCTTAGTGTATGAAAACAGAACAGGTCAGGTCCATCTGATCTTAGTGTATGAAAACAGAGCAAGCATGGCCCATCTGATCTTAGTGTATGAAAACAGAGCAGGCATGGCCCATCTGATCTTAGTGTATGAAAACAGAGCAGGCCAGGTCCATCTGATCTTAGTGTATGAAAACAGAACAGGAATGGCCCATCTGATCTTAGTGTATGAAAACAGAGCAGGCATGGCCCATCTGATCTTAGTGTATGAAAACAAAGCAGTTATGGCGGTCCAACTATTAATATCCCTGTGCGTCCTGGAGTTCAGAGTTCAACACATCTTCCTGCTGATAATATGGACCCTGTGTTTTTCCCTGATCACGTGACCTAAGCATGTGATTAAAAAAAAGTTTGGTCAGATCAGGGAAGAGCACAGGGCCTTACTGCTACTAAAGTCATACCAATTTATAATGACCGGTCATGGAACAGAATCTCCAGACAGGCAGAAGATTTGCAGCAGTGGCGCAAGCAGGAAGTAAGGAAGGAAGGAAGGAGGTCATTGATAATAAACTGACAATCTAACCCCAATTCAAGTGTTTCTGTGAGTACGGATAGTGTGTGTGAAGTATATGAGATGAGCCTCCTCTGTGAGCTGGGCTGTGGGGCCTGTGCTCGGAGGACTCTGTGAGCTGGACAGACGTCCTAAGACAGCAACGAGGAAGTGCCTGGGAATTCTCTCGTTGTCCCTCTCAGAGTATGTGTCACGATCGTCTTAAGAACATTCGGACCAAAGCGCAGAGTGATATGGGTTCCACATATTTATTGATGTGAAACGCACAAAACATTAAAGAACAAACTAAACGTGATGTCAATGAAGTGCTCACAGGCAACTACACATAAACAAGACCCCACAAAACACAGTGGGGAAATGGCTGCCTAAATATTATCCCCAATCAGAGACAACGATAAACAGCTGCCTCTGATTGGGAACCCATACCATGTCTAGTTATCTGGTCACTGAACCTGAGTGACCAAGAGGGATGAGTCCAACGGAGGAAACTCGAGACAGTGTTGGTGTGTGTGTGTGTTAAAGTGATCGTACCTCACTGTAACACCAGGGCTCAGTGCCAACATCACTTGCCCCGCTCACTGACAGTTTAAAAGGAAATTAAATACTGATTTGATTTAAATGTTGCCTTTTTTGCAGCTCACCTCCTCTCCCTCCTCTTTACCTATCCTCCTCCCCCTGTCAGATTTATGGGTGTTATTTTTAAAATCATCTTTTAAATACATGAGATTTACATGGTCGACGGCTTCCCCGTTTTGGACTGGTGTCACAGTTTGACACAGTGAGAGATAGAGGGGGGGAGAGAGAGAGAGGGGGTAGAGAGAGAGAGGGAGAGAGAGAGGGTAGAGAGAGAGAGAGAGAGAGAGAGAGAGGAGGAGAGAGAGAGGGTAGAGAGAGAGAGGGTAGAGGGAGAGGGTAGAGAGAGAGAGGGTAGAGAGAGAGGGGAGAGAGAGAGAGAGGGGAGAAAGAGGGGAGAGAGAGGGGGGAGAGAGAGAGAGAGATAGAGGGGGAGAGACAGAGGGGGAGAGGGAGAGAGCGAGAGAGAGGGGGGGGGGAGAGAGAGAGGGTAGAGAGAGAGGGGAGAGAAAGAGTGAGGTTAGAGAGAGAGGGGGTAGAGAGAGAGAGGGGAGAAAGAGGGGAGAGAGAGAGGGGGGGAGGGGGGAGAGAGAGAGGGTAGAGAGAGAGGGGAGAGAAAGAGTGAGGTTAGAGAGAGAGGGGGTAGAGAGAGAGAGGGGAGAAAGAGGGGAGAGAGAGAGAGAGAGACTAGAGAGAGAGAGGGGAGAAAGAGGGGAGAGAGAGGGGAGAGAGAGAGAGAGAGAGAGAGAGGGTAGAGAGAGAGGGGAGAGAAAGAGTGAGGTTAGAGAGAGAGGGGGTAGAGAGGGAGAGGGGAGAAAGAGGGGAGAGAGAGAGAAAGAGGGGAGATAGAGAGAGAGAGGGTAGAGAGAGAGAGAATATAGAGAGAGAGGGGAGAAAGAGGGGAGAGAGAGGGGAGAGAGAGAGAGAGAGAGAGGGTAGAGAGAGAGAGGAGAGAAAGAGTGAGGTTAGAGAGAGAGGGGGTAGAGAGAGAGAGGGGAGAAAGAGGGGAGAGAGAGAGAGAGAGGGGAGAGAGAGAGAGACCCTGAGGAATAAAGGAGGATCTGCAGAAGTGTCCCCCTTTAGTGATCTACTGCCATAGCACCTGTGGAATCTCAAACTTGTTTTCATTCGCTTGTGAAGAAAGTGGGTGTGTGCGTGCGTGCGTGCGCGTTCGTGTGTATGTGTTGTGGGGACAAGAAGTCCAAAGATTTGACCAACTGGGGTCAGGATAAGGATAAGTTTTCAGGTTAAGGTTAGAGTTAGGATTAAGGTTAAGGTAAGGGTTATGGGTTAGGGAAAATAGCATTTTACCCCACAAGGTTAGTTGCAGTGTGTGTGTGTGTGTGTGTGTGTGTGTGTGTGTGTGTGTGTGTGTGTGTGTGTGTGTGTGTGTGTGTGTGTGTGTGCTTTCATGCATGTGTATGTGTGTGGCAAATAATCCCCGATGACCTCTAGGTCTCTATCCCAACACTCCCTCCTTCCCAGCAGGCACTTGGAGAGGCTCAGTCTGTCAGGGATAATGAGGCTGAGATAACGACACAACAGCTGATGTCATAAAATGAGACAGACAGAGCAGCTTGAGATATTACTGTGCAGCACATGTTCTGATGATTTTTAGGGACGTTGGACTCAACAACACTACTAATAGGATGTTTAGGGTGAGAGGGTTTGATCATTTTCAAACAGATATGGTTTTGTCTTCCTGAGTTGCTTATATGTGGGCCTCGTGGGTCCGCTCTGTGTTCATTTTACCCACATTGGAATTTAATTCAATATAACTCTTGTTTCTTGCTCTCTACTGCATAGCACTTCAACAATCAGATGTGTCATTCTGGGCATAAGGAGGATTGTCCTTGGGTCAGATCACAAACAGCTGGTTGATGGTCCAAGTCCAGCACCGCTAGAGCCTCTCTCTACACCAAGGCTGGGTTCATCAAATCAAATCAGATGTATTTATAAAGCCCTTCGTACATCAGCTGATATCTCAAAGTGCTGTGCAGAAACCCAGCCTAAAACCCCAAACAGCAAGCAATGCAGGTGTAGAAGCATGTTGGCTAGGAAAAACTCCCTAGAAAGGCCAAAACCTAGGAAGAAACCTAGAGAGGAACCAGGCTATGTGGGGTGGCCAGTCCTCTTCTGGCTGTGCCGGGTGGAGATTATAACAGAACATGGCCAAAATGTTCAAACGTTCACAAATGACCAGCATGGTCAAATAATAGGTCTGGGACAGGTAGCACGTCCGTTGAACAGGTCAGGATTCCATAGCCGCAGGCAGAACAGTTGAAACTGGAGCAGCAGCATGGCCAGGTGGACTGGGGACAGCAAGGAGTCATCATGCCAGGTAGTCCTACCTAATCACCACACACAACAAAAAATGTCTTAAAATGTTTTACAATTGAAAATGTCTTATTGTCCAGCTAGTCCTTCCCTGTTTCAGTCTGTTTTCTTCTGTTTGGTGCCTGATGAACAGTGAACCCAGCAGTCTGTTTTCTTCTGTTTGGTGCATAATGAACAGTGAACCCAGCAGTCTGTTTTCTTCTGTTTGGTGCATAATGAACAGTGAACCCAGCAGTACTATCAGTCAGGACTGGAAGCTATCCCAGGTTCTTATCGTCAGACCGGATTGTTTCAGGGCCGCAGTTTCTCGGACGGAGGAGAGCTCTGGGGCTGCAGCTTGGGGAGGAGGGAGGAGAGCCCTGAGGGTGCAGACTGCAGCCGGGAGCCTCACCGCTGCTGACAAAGGGAGGTCAATTAGTTAGGGTGTGAGGGAACAAACTACAGTGTTATCACTGTCTGTCCTTCTGGGAGCTTGCAGATAATACACAACTCTGATAACGTCTTGTAAGTCTGTTCAAAACTGGGGTTTCACATCTGTCAGTGTGGTTCACAGTGTTTTATTCAGGCCTTTGGTATGATAGTTATACTCCAATGTGGGGAATTATACTCCAATGTGGGGAATTATACTCCAATGTGGAGAATTATACTCCAATGTGGGGAATTATACTCCAATGTGGAGAATTATACTCCAATGTGGGGAATTATACTCCAATGTGGGGAATTATACTCCAATGTGGGGAATTATACTCCAATGTGGAGAATTATACTCCAATGTGGGGAATTATACTCCAATGTGGGGAATTATACTCCAATGTGGGGAATTATACTCCAATGTGGCGAATTATACTCCAATGTGGGGAATTATACTCCAATGTGGGGAATTATACTCCAATGTGGGGAATTATACTCCAATGTGGGGAATTATACTCCAATGTGGGGAATTATACTCCAATGTGGAGAATTATACTCCAATGTGGGGAATTATACTCCAATGTGGGGAATTATACTCCAATGTGGGGAATTATACTCCAATGTGGAGAATTATACTCCAATGTGGGGAATTATACTCCAATGTGGGGAATTATACTCCAATGTGGGGAATTATACTCCAATGTGGAGAATTATACTCCAATGTGGAGAATTATACTCCAATGTGGGGAATTATACTCCAATGTGGGGAATTATACTCCAATGTGGGGAAATATACTCCAATGTGGGGAATTATACTCCAATGTTGGGAATTATACTCCAATGTGAGGAATTATACTCCAATGTGGAGAATTATACTCCAATGTGGAGAATTATACTCCAATGTGGGGAATTATACTCCAATGTGGAGAATTATACTCCAATGTGGGGAATTATACTCCAATGTGGGGAAATATACTCCAATGTGGGGAATTATACTCCAATGTGGGGAATTATACTCCAATGTGGAGAATTATACTCCAATGTGGGGAATTATACTCCAATGTGGAGAATTATACTCCAATGTGGAGAATTATACTCCAATGTTGGGAATTATACTCCAATGTGGGGAATTATACTCCAATGTGGAGAATTATACTCCAATGTGGGGAATTATACTCCAATGTGGAGAATTATACTCCAATGTGGAGAATTATACTCCAATGTTGGGAATTATACTCCAATGTGGGGAATTATACTCCAATGTTGGGAATTATACTCCAATGTGGGGAAGTATACTCCAATGTGGGGAATTATACTCCAATGTGGAGAATTATACTCCAATGTGGGGAATTATACTCCAATGTGGGGAATTATACTCCAATGTGGGGAATTATACTCCAATGTGGGGAATTATACTCCAATGTGGAGAATTATACTCCAATGTTGGGAATTATACTCCAATGTGGGGAATTATACTCCAATGTGGAGAATTATACTCCAATGTGGGGAATTATACTCCAATGTGGAGAATTATACTCCAATGTGGAGAATTATACTCCAATGTTGGGAATTATACTCCAATGTGGGGAATTATACTCCAATGTGGGGAATTATACTCCAATGTTGGGAATTATACTCCAATGTGGGGAATTATACTCCAATGTGGGGAATTATACTCCAATGTGGAGAATTATACTCCAATGTGGGGAATTATACTCCAATGTGGGGAAATATACTCCAATGTGGGGAATTATACTCCAATGTGGGGAATTATACTCCAATGTGGAGAATTATACTCCAATGTGGAGAATTATACTCCAATGTGGGGAATTATACTCCAATGTGGGGAATTATACTCCAATGTGGGGAATTATACTCCAATGTGGAGAATTATACTCCAATGTGGGGAATTATACTCCAATGTGGGGAATTATACTCCAATGTGGGGAATTATACTCCAATGTGGAGAATTATACTCCAATGTGGAGAATTATAGTCCAATGTGGGGAATTATACTCCAATGTGGGGAATTATAGTCCAATGTGGAGAATTATAAACTGGATGGTAAACCACAATTATGACAAACATACATTTTTACTGCTCTAATTACATTGGTAACCAGTTCATAATAGCAGTAAACCAACTCTGGGACTTGTGGTATATGGTGAATATACCACGGATAAGGGCTGTATCCAGGCACTCCGTGTTGTGTCATGCATAAGAACAACCCTTAACCGTATTGCTTTATGTGGGGACAATGGGCAGAGAGAGGAGAGGACCCACGAGGCTCGCCTTTAAACAGAAAGACAAAAACAATAGCTGTTTACAGATGATCTGTCACGGTCGTCCTCTTCTTCATCTGAAGAGGAGAGGCGAGAAGGATCGGAGGACCAAAATGCGGCGTGGTATGTGTTCATCATTAATTTTAATAAAGAAAACACTGAACACTGAAACACTATACAAAAACAATAACCGAAATAACAACCGTGAAGCTAATGAGAACTGTACTGAAACAAGCAATCAACATAGACAATCACCCACAAACAAACAGTGCAACCCAGGCTACCTAAGTATGATTCTCAATCAGAGACAACTAATGACACCTGCCTCTGATTGAGAACCATACTAGGCCGAAACATAGAAATCCCCAAATCATAGAAAATCAAACATAGACTGCCCACCCCAACTCACGCCCTGACCATACTAAATAAATACAAAACAAGGGAAATAAAGGTCAGAACGTGACATGATCAAACCCTCTCACCCTAAACATCCTATTAGTCGTGTTGTTGAGTTCAACGCCCCTAAAAAACATCAGAACATGTGCTGCACAGTAATATCTCAAGCTGCTCTGTCTGTCTCATTTTATGACATCAGCTGTTGTGTCGTTATCTCAGTCTCATTATCCCTGACAGATTGAGCCTGTCCAAGTGCCTGTTGGGAAGGAGGGAGAGTTGGGATAGAGACCAGGAGGTCAGCTAGTGCAGTGTTTTGCACAGCTGATTCAAATAATAAAAGCTTGATGATGAGTTGGTTATTTGAATCAGCTGTGTAGTCCCAGGGTAAAAAACAGAATGTGCACCGAGGGAGGCCCCAGGACTGTGTTTGGGAAACTCTGAGGTCACCTGGCCTCTTAGAGAAAGTCCATAGAGAGATCTGGCTTATAGAGGTGCATGCTACAACACAGGCCTGCCCATCATGACAATGTTACAGCCTTCCCCCACTCCCCACACATCACACAAACGCTATACGCATGTATTTCCCCCAAATTGGAGACCAACCCTTCTTGTGTGTATTTTAATATGTATTGAAAGTTTGCAGTGACTTTTCATTTGGAAATTGTGTGCCTTTTTACTTTGCATAATTTACCTTGGTTTACTGTGCTCTCATCCATGACCTTGTAACCAGAGGAGGACCATACAGGTGTGAGTATGGGGGAATATGTCTGTTCACAACGGCTCCCTGCACATGCATGTTTTCCTGTCGTCTGCACTGGACCGGATCATGGGCTGAGTGCTACAGACGCTTGATGCAACAGAAAATGAGGAACGACTGCCAAACCACTACCAACGAACGAACTAATGAACAAATGAACAAACTAATTAGCAAACGTACCAATGGAAAATATGAAACTGACGGGTGGCGGTCGCTCATCTTAACTACCTTGAACTACCCAGCAGCATGGACTATCTCTGGGACTGAACGTATGTTTGGTATGAACGTGTGTGTGACTGGTGTGACTCCGAGATACATGTTTTATTAAAAACCCTTGAAACCTTCATAACCTGGCCTGTGTGGTGGCCTGGGATCTTAGAACCTGTTATTGACACACACACACAAACTGGGGGGACATGTATGCATATATAGACACACACACGCAAACTGGGGGGACATGTATGCATATATAGACACACACATGCAAACTGGGGGGACATGTATGCATATATAGACACACACATGCACACTGGGGGGACATGTATGCATATATAGACACACACATGCAAACTGGGGGGACATGGATGCATATATAGACACACACATGCATACGCACACAATCACACAAATACATACGTGTGCACGCACACACACACACACACCCTTCCTCCGCCCCTCACACACACACACACACACACACACACACACACCCTTCCTCTGCCACTCACACACATTCACACACCTCCATGTTAACATTCACCAACTTCCTCCTAACCCCCAGCCATCGAGAGTGAAAAAGATGGATCCCCGTCAAAGATCTGCCCCCATTGGTTGATAGGCCCAGATGATTGCAGGCCACAATTCAGCCATTAGCCGGTCTCTTGGCAACTGTCACCCAGTACTGGCTTTGATGACAGCCCAGCCAACTATGTGATGTCTCCAGAATGCTGATTCTCAGCTGTGGAGGTCCTATGTTATATAGACGCTCTTCCTTTCCAACAAACTTCAAGGTCTTTACATCATCTCTCTTTGCTGTTGTGTTTTGTTTGTTGCTTTTGTTCTTCTGGGGGAAAGGAGGGATACAGATGGGGTTTCGGGTAATAAAACTAGTTGCCAATAAATGAGAGTGGAATGAGTGTGCAGTGTGAAATGTGTCTTTAGAGGGGGTCTGTTCCAACTTAGTATTGTACATTGTTTTGCAGTGGCATGATGCTAAGACCAGTGAGAATTTGCTGTGGAATTCGATCTCAATTCGTCCCTGTATGTATTTCAGTTGTGTAGTGTATATGCTACTTTGGTTTTGTTATAGATGTAATCGTCAATTTCTCCATGTTATCGAGGCTCTATTTGGAACTTCCATCATCTACTATTGTGATAGTGGGTTGGTGAGAGCCAAGGGCTACAGGACATCTAAGCAGCAGTACCATTGAGGGATCATATCTTAAATGTCATTTTCTGACTTTATATTTTACAACATACCAAAATCTCATATTGATACGAATGCTAAACTTTGACAAGAGATCCAGTAATCTTGGACAGAGAACCATAACATTCACAGTATAAGGTAATATACACGGAGGGAGAGAGAGAAAGGGAGAGAGGGGTTTGGGGTTGGGGAGAGGAAGAGAGATACGAAGACAGAGAGAAGGAGAGGAAAAGAGGGAGAGAGAGAGAGAGAGGGACAGAGAGAAAGGGAGAGAGGGGTTTGGGGTTGGGGAGAGGAAGAGGAAGAGAGATACGAAGACAGAGAGAAGGAGAGGAAGAGAGGGAGAGAGAGAGAGACAGAGGGACAGAGAGAAAGGGAGAGAGGGGTTTGGGGTTGGGGAGAAGAAGAGAGATACGAAGACAGAGAGAAGGAGAGAGGAAGAGAGGGAGAGAGAGAGAGGGAGAGAGAGAGAGAGGGACAGAGAGAAAGGGAGAGAGGGGGCTGCGGTTGGGGTGGGGAGAGGAAGAGAGATACGAAGACAGAGAGAAGGAGAGAGGGAGAGAGAGAGAGAGAGAGAGAGACAGATAGTGAACAGTCAAACAGAATCCATGACATGTTGTCATTCAGGTAATTAATAACATTTAATTGCATGTGACCTTCCTGTTATTGCCCACCCTAAAACAAGCTAAACAACATGAAATTTAAGATACATTGCAATCAACCAGTATTGTTTGTGTAACGTTTCTATATACAGTTTATAAATCCATCATAAGGGGCACATTAAGAGCTTAGAATGTATAAATAGGCTATTTCTCAAACTCAGGCGGTACTTTCGGAGCGTATTCATAAATGGATTGATTCAGAGTCAGAGACGTTTCATTATAAAGAGAGATGTTTTTTGTTTTACCGAGAGACTTGGAAGGGGATGGTAATTTGCCATGGAAATATTGCCTCTGTCGACAAAAAGAAAAATATACATGTTTCATTTTGGGAAATCAGAGTACAGAACATGAGTGGCCTGCCAGTGCAGCGGCAGTAATAACCTTAATGATTGGCCCGGGCAGGAAATGACACGTGTGTCGTTCCGGGACATCACAGGGTGGCGATGACATGCCCAAAACGCACCCTGCCAGGATCAACAAAGGCGCACGAATCTTCTTATGGGTGTCACAGGTTAAAGAGCAGGAGGAGGTTGGCAGAAGTTTCTTTCTCTCATTATTTCCATCTATTCCCTCCTCGCTTAAAAAATCCTCAGCCCATCACTAATAGTCAAGACATCCAACAAATCACTGTTCTATGGTCCAACCTGGACAGCCAACCTGGACAGCCAACCTGGACAGCCAACCTGGACAGCCAACCTGGACAGCCAACCTGGACAACCAGCCTGGACAGCCAACCTGGACAGCCAACCTGGACAGCCAACCTGGACAGTCAACCTGGACAGCCAACCTGGACAGCCAACCTGGACAGCCAACCTGGACAGTCAACCTGGACAGCCAACCTGGACAGCCAACCTGGACAGTCAACCTGGACAGCCAACCTGGACAGCCAACCTAGACAGCCAACCTGGACAGCCAACCTGGACAGCCAACCTGGAGAGCCAACGTGGACAGCCAACCTGGACAGCCAACCTAGACAGCCAACCTAGACAGCCTGGATCTCCATGGTTATGTGTTCCAGACTGTAGGTTGGTTGTCCAGGTAAAATGTGATGGATGATTAGGACTATTATGGGATGCTTTGAAAGTAGGCACATACTGGGGCACTCTGAAATATACAGTAAGGGGGAACCAAGTTGATTAAAGGTGGGTCTGTGTGTGGAGTGAATAGGGGACTTCCCCCAATAGGCCAGCATCCCTTGAGGACGGCAGCAGTCGACATGTTGGGGCCGGCTTAAATATTGAATTCAATGCATATAAAATACTAAAGCTAGAACAAAATGTTTTTTATTAACCCCAATAGGCTACATGCAGTACAGTCCAATATGTCTCATAAACACTTCATACAGTAGAAGACTAAGCGATGTCCCAATACATTATGATTCAAACAAACTTTATGTTTCACTACAGTTCAATCTGTCAGGCAAACCAACACAGATACATTGATCACACACATCCCTCAGCCACAGGGAAGAGACATGCATCTTCTTTATAAGCTCTTTAACCCTCTGAGCCAGACTTTTCTGTTGGGGAGGACTATTTGGAGATGGAGGTTCTGAGGGCCCTACAGGTATATGATCTAAATTTGACCTGTTTCTTACAGCAGGAAAATAATCTTACAGCAACAGGAAATTTGAATAAATATTGAATTATAAAGATGTATGGACATTTTGTAGGGGTTGATTACATTTTATTTAGGGCAAATTAAACACACTTTAGGAGTCTTTTTAAACCTCAAATACACTGCAAGTTTGCATTTCATTCACACACACACACACACAGAGCCCAACAGAGAGACACACACACACACACACACCCTCCTTACCCGGCTCACAACAGCACAGCTTTTCACCGCAGACTGAAATGAAAAGTGCTGAAAGCTTGTTTTCCAAGCAAGCGGAACTCCAATTGAGATTCCTATCCACCCCTTGCACCCCTAGTCTACTCAGCTCCACACAAAACCGACAATCTGACAGCGTTATTTCCTCACAGGCCATTATTCACTGTGATTATGGTTGAGAACGAGGTGAGCCGCTCTCCATTCAACTAGTGTTTAGCCAAGGGAGTCTTTTAAGCAAGGTCTCAGTCTGCAGGAACGGCAGGAACGACATACATTTCTCATTTACCTTGGGACACGTGTTTGAGCGATTTACAGCTTCACGGTTTATGATTTTGTATTCAACTGAAGTCATTAATAAACTTATCTCTGACACCCCACTGTTATTGGGTTAACAGAAACGTGAGGCTCTTAGACAGAGACTTGCTCTGAAGGAGCATTCACCTTTTATTTGAAGGGATAGTGAACTTTTTTCAAGTTGTGATTTATCTACGGTGTCCAAACTGTATTTAAGTTTTTTGCCAAAACCCTAGGTAAAGTCGGATATTTCTTCTGTATTTTAACAGCAAAAAATGGAACCTCTTTACACTGTGGCTACCATGCATGTGGCCACCTACTATAGCTATGGCTGGTGGTTTTCATGTAAATACTCCCCAACACAGCCATCATGGCTAAAGAATAAATCTACAGCAAAGTGCTTCATACATGGCTTAATGGCTACTTTGCTTATTTTTCTCCCAGTGAGTCCTAGTGCAGATTCAGGAGTAGCCGAGCTTAGCAAGGCCTCAACCAACACCTCAAGGTCACACTCCTACTCCCAACTACTCCCACCTCTGTCACTGTACTACTAGTCTAGAGTCCAGATCAGCAGAATTATAATTGAGCACAAATATTGTTCTGTGCCATGGGAGAGGGCTTTGCGTATTTACGCTGGGGCTGAGATGGGAGGGTTGGGTAACCGGAGCCCCGACAACAGAGGGAGAAGAGGCGGCTGAAGTAAGAACCATCTACCTCAGGTGTCTCCCTGTAGTATCCATAGAATACTGAGGGTGAAGGGGTCAAGGCCAATGCCGCCTGCTGCCGACACCTCCTCCACACCTCCAGCTGGGAATGAAAGCTGCAAATAAACCACTTGAACAAGGAACAGACCATATAGAATTTACTATAATAACAACATTACGTTTTTGTCATAAACATCCAAATTATCCAAACCACAAGCTAGAATGAGTGCATTTTCATTTCACTAGTAGAATCGGGAAGTTTCAACTTCCTGTGTATTCGGCTGCTCATAGTGAACCACAAAGTCTGGCATTTCTAGCCAATCAAGAACGATGCTTACGGTGACCGAAGATTACCCGACGGGATTTCCAGGCTGACAAGTGATGCGATACCATATTTTTTATCCTTTTGCAACGAAACCGAAAATTCTCGATTAGAGGTAACGTAATGCTAGCTAGCATGCTAGCCTAGCTGGATTAGATAAATCAGCTAGCTAGCTAACGTTACAATACTGTATTGAACTCTGAAAGCCATCAGCTAAATCATATTTCTAGCTAGCTATCTTTTGGATACACACTGTCAATCAATTTCGCCTATGCCATGGTAGTCACTGCTAGCCTGGTACCTTCAGCAGAGTAAACGTGTTTGTTTGTTCATTCTATCTTTGACTAACATTAGCTAATGTAAACTAGCAAACGTTAGCAAATAAGAGTAACTCAATCTGGTAAACATCTATATACGTATGTACGGTCACTATGGGGAAGACATCGTCGATGCACTTATTGAGGAAGCCAGGGACTGAGGTGGTATATTCCTCAATGCCATTGGATGAATCCCGGA